>NW_019384563.1:356376-434911 GCF_000671375.1 Centruroides sculpturatus
GTTGCGAAAGGGGTTAAATCAATTTCTAAACAGAGATCAAAGACATTAGATCATGTTGAGAAATTGCTTTTACTTTGGATAACTGAAAAACAGTGTGCTGGAGACAGCATATCAGAAGCAATTATTTGCGAGAAAGCTAAAAAGATACATGCTGATGTCATGAAAAATCAAGCAGGAACTAGCCAGGAAAGCGAGGTGTTTAAAGCCAGCCATTTTTTTTTTACATGAGAACGGATTAATCATTTTTACATTTCTTCTTATGGGAAAGGTTGGTTTGGTATACATCCAAACATCAGGAACAGATTAAGGTCGTATATCGAGGTTCCACTGTACATATATTAAGCTGTTGCCTGCGACTTCACCCGTGTGGATTTTGCAAGCAAATCCCATTTATATTCAGTATTTCAACAACCATAGTAATTGTTATATAACACCTACTGCTGAGAATGATGAGAATCAAACGAACTGTTTTCAATTTGATTAATTTTCTGGAATGTTTACAGTCATTCTATAATCGAACCAATATGCAATTACAAATTTGAATTTAAAACAGTTCAAACATTTGGTTAAAAAATTGAAATACAGTAAAATCTGTCTATGACAACCACCCACAGTTCCTTCAAAAAGTGGCCTTTTAGACAGGTGGTGCTGTAATACCATATTTCTGTATGTATTTGCATGCTTTTTAGCCATTTTTACTAAGCAAAACTCAAGGTGAGCAAAAATAAGCAAATTTTTTCAACGATAGGGCTATATTGGTATTGTATTTTATTCATATCGAATAACTTGATTTACAGGAGTCATCCTGATTTTATAAGACAGATTTAATACCAATATTTTAAAGATTAATACAATAATTGCATTTTCTCAATTATAATGCACACTTTCTTTTTTCCAACTGAATTAATTCGACTTGGTTCTTTTCATTCGCTCCTCAGTTACATGTATTACGTCATCGATATACATTCTACATCACTTTGGTTTTGGTATTCGTTAGTTTAATGTTATTTAACTTAAGAAAATATTAAAAAATACAGTATTTTTAAAGTACAATAAGAAAAATTATTAATTAATAAAACGATTTTATTATTTTTTCTCATGATACGATTTCATTACATTCCGCGATTGTCATTGCGTAATTGAAAAAGTAAGGTTGCATGTAAAACTGATTTTTGCATTAATGCATTTATTGTTTTTTGAATATTTTGTGTGCAAAAATTACTTGGATATTATTTTTCTAAAAATATTGTGGAAATAAGGCAGGTTGATACAGAAACTATTTATCGTATAAGTACTGTATATGAGCTTCAAAATAAATAAATAAATAAAAATAAATTTTATCAAACAATAAGATCATTCGATTAATTGTATTGTCTACAATATTTTATACCCCAAGGAAAATACTGTAGGTCTACGGTAAAATAAATTTCGTTTTCCCACAGTTAAACTTTGCCACTAATTGCTGTTGTGATAACTTTAACACAATCTTTTAATGACAGCATTTTGCATTTATTTCTTTTTTCGGACAATTTTGAACAAACTGAAATGAATTTCCTTTGTTGCTAGACTAATTCATTAACACCAAGGGTGTTAATGAATTAGTCAAACTTCAAGGGTGGGAGAAATGCCCGAGGTGGGTTCGAACAAGAGTTTAGACTAATTCATTATATTAGGAGGGGAAAACATTGTTGAGACGGGTTTGAACAATAGTTTAGACCAGATATATTCGTGAAAGTGGTCATTTATTACAGTTGTTGCATGTTGTTTTGGACCAAAAATTTATGCCTGCGGTTGCGTTACACAGGTTGTCATTTAATACAGGTAACTTATATGAAGACTCTATGGATAAACTATTCAGCGCCAGAAATTTTTGCCCATTTTGACAGGTGCCCGTCAAATGCAGGTGGTTGCCTAAGCAGTTTTCACTGTGTATAAAAATATTTATAACAATGTCTGAAATGTTATCAATTTAATACACCTAAGTACTCAATGAAGACTAAATGTAGTTGAAAACAAAGTCGCATCTAAAATAGTACAATAGAAACCGTTCTTCAAGTTAAGCCTTAATCCTTTTCCTCTCCCCCACAAGGGAAATTTCGAAAAATCCTTTCTTGGTGTGCATTTTCATGATGTACCCTAACTGTGTACCAAATTTCACCTCTTTAGGTTCAGCAGTTTGCTCTAGGCAATGATGAATCAGTCAGTCAGTCAGTCAGGACAAGTAATTTTATATATTTAGATTAAATCTAAACTACTGGATTGGCTTTTGGGCTATTATCCAGAGAGGGTGTCCCATTATCTTTTCTTTCAGAATTTTCTAAATTACTTTATAACTATTCAGTTACACTTTTGTATAAAAATAATTTAATTTACTTCATTGAATATTTAAATTTTAACAAATTTAAATATTCATAACNATTATCCCATTGTCATCTACAGTTGCCATCTTTAAAAACTGTTTCATTGGCCAATGAAACAGTTTTTAAAGCAACCAGGGGGAGGGGAAGGTAATGAGAAGATGTACTTCTTTTTTAATGCTTTCACAATTGGCATGCCTCATAAATGCTGTAATTCCATTATATTTAACACTAAATGAGGTTCAGCAAATGATGCAATGAGCCAAACGAATATCATCATCATGTGAGAATCAAACGAGAAAAAGGAAAACAACTCAAGGATGACCTCGTGTGTTGATTTTCTGACCTGAGAGTGTGTCAACTTACGCTTTCTCAGCATTGGTAGTGACACCTTTCCCATGACTTTTAGTCACCTTTAAGATATTTGTTGCTTTGAATATAATGAAGAATGGCCAATTCCAGTCAGTCGTTGCCCATTCTTCATCCCTTTAAGACCTGTGTGCTATTTACCATCTGAAGTTTCATTTGTGTCTTCGGATTTCTTGTCATACTTCTGCTTGTGTGCTGCTACTTCCCTGAATTGTTAATCAACATCATGAACTTATCTCCTGTTCTCCTCAACATGTGATTTCTAGTTCAAACTCGTAAGGTACCAAAATTTGTGAACACTCTCTCTCTCCACGATGATAATGCAGGTAAACACGAGTACTATGTCATCTTTAGTTGTGTAACGTATTGTACAAACCTTCATGCCATCTAATAAATATTTAAGTGTAGTAAATTGTGTCAAGTGATTCCTTTCCAACTGGATCTCATCATTTCCTACTCCATCCTCTTATTCCTAGCCTCACATGACACTGCATTATTGCCATCCAGAAAAACACTCAAACTCTTGTAATAAGCATAACCTTCTTGGTGTCAAAAATTTCAGAGTGTAATCACTTAAATTTGGCAATAAGAAGACTAAAAAGACCATGTAAAACTCCACTGGGATCAATTAGGCATAGCCTGAAGCTCAAACCAGTCTCAGAGAAAAACACCAAACTAATGTTATCAGAATAAAACATCTAAATAGAACTTNATTATCCCATTGTCATCTACAGTTGCCATCTTTAAAAACTGTTTCATTGGCCAATGAAACAGTTTTTAAAGCAACCAGGGGGAGGGGAAGGTAATAAGAAGATGTACTTCTTTTTTAATGTGCTATTACCATCTGAAGTTTCATTTGTGTCTTCGGATTTCTCATTATCCTTCTGCTTGTGTGCTGCTACTTCCCTGAATTGTTAATCAACATCATGAACTTATCTCCTGTTCTCCTCAACGTGTGATTTCTAGTTCAAACTCGTAAGGTACCAAAATTTGTGAACACACTCTCTCCATGATGATAATGCAAGTAAACATGAATACTATGTTATCTTTAGTTGTGTAACGTATTGTACAAACCTTCATGCCGTGTAGTAAATTGTGTCAAGTGATTCCTTTCCAACTGGATCTCATCATTTCCTACTCCATCCTCTTATTCCTAGCCTCACATATGACACTGCATTATTGCCATCCAGAAAAACACTCAAACTCTTGTAATAGGCGTAACCTTCTTGGTGTAAAAAATTTCAGAGTGTAATCACTTAAATTTGGCAATAAGAAGACTAAAAAGGCCATGTAAAACTCCACTGGGATCAATTAGGCATAGCCTGGACCTCAAACCAGTCTCAGAGAANTTATGAATAATTGTTTTTTTAAAAACAGGGCTTCTTATTTAAGAAAAATCATAAATCAGGCATGATTGCACACTCTACATTACTCTCTGATTCAATCAACTGTACAAATGAGTCAAAATAATTCAAGTAATCTGATTATTCAATATTTGCACAAAGCCGAACTTTTCAAAAAATGTCTGACTCAATTTTTTTTGTTTTGATAAATTCATTCCAGAAGCAACAGATCTGTGTCTATGCAATTAATTTACCAATTATGTAAAGTAATTGCATACAAATATGTTATGTTGATTCAGTTAGTTTAGAATAACTACTTGGTGAACAAACAATAACTTAAATTTATGGCCATAATTCAGATTCATTAAGCATGTAATTTCACAGATATTTAATGTGTAGTTATTTGAAAACTACTTTGTTGGTTATCCTTTATTCCAATAAAACTACATATCCTTTACTATACAAATTCTAATGTTTTTTTAAAAATAATATACTTACACATAATCTTCATATGTGGCTAACCAATTAGCAGGTGTATTTTCATTTGGCTTTCCATGTTTATCCAGCAAACCTTCGACAATCATTTTCTTTTTTGCAGAAGCCTAAAATTATTTATTATATATAAATATTGCAAACTTACTAGTATTTTGCATTATTTATGCAAAAATATACCTACAACAGGACCCAGACCCCATTTTCGGGGATATGTATCACGTTCCATGACAACCCTCTTAATTTTTGCCACTGCTCCATGATTACAGCTGGCAATTGTAGCCGTTGTCATAAGAGCTATGGCTGTAAGCATTATAGGTTAAAATTATTCTATTGTAGCCATAATATAATCCAAAATTAAAATAAATGATTCATTTTTTAAAATTTACCAAGACAAATAGCTTCTCCTTTTGTCGTAATTAAAACAATTTCTTCATTCACTTCGATTCCATCTTCATAACGCAAGACTCCCGGAAGCATAATTTTGGCACCATAACATATGGCATTTACCTAAAAATTATTAGATATTTAATCAGTTATACTGAAATCAAACCTATAAATTTTTTAATTTTCATGAATTTATAAATCAATCAATAGAATAGGTCAAAATTCCTCTTTTTAATATAATTTATGATACTGTAGTTATCTACATGAAAATTAACAATTATTATTTCAATTATAATTTAATTTTTGTAACTTTTTCACATATCTAATATGCATATAAACAGAACAAAATATTCTACAACATACTACAAATATATAGACAATTTCTTACATCACATTTACTATACTAATAATGGTTATAAATTGTATCTGACATGTTCATTTCTTAGAATAGATGAATTACACTATAAATACTAGTTACTGAACAATATTACAATCTTAGATTTTCATATAAGATGATAATTAATTTCTACTTATGTTACAGTAACACAATTAAAGCACAGGAGAATCAACGTTTTATGTTCTTCTCTGCCAAAACCTGAGAAGAACATAAAAGGACATACAACAATTTGTGTTCTTGTCATTTTTAATACCAGGCCAACTCAAATCATTTCATGGGCTAATTTGATAAATCCAAACTCTTTTCTAATTGCAGCCTGTGAACAAGGGAAAAAATGCCTCAATCTACCAGATTTAGTGGAAATTACTAAATTGGTAACTCTGGATAAATAATGTGCTCATTATACACTGCTCCTTGTTAGAAACCCTTCATGTTGGTTAACTGTAAGATGTTTGTGTGGTGAAGAGATACAAGTAACATTCCTCTGGTGGCAATAATTATAAAGCTTCATACATATCATATGGTTACTGTGTGTTCAAATCTATATATTTTATTGAAATTACTGACAGTAAGATACCTACTTTAATCATGTGAAACAAGCATCTATCTTTCTGGATATTTAATTGAATGTAGTGCAACTTGCACTACGTTCAATTCATCAGTAGGCTACAAAAAAAAAAAACCACCAGCAGGCCACACATAGCTCAGGGATTGGCCAAACCTGTTTAGTACAGTCAAACCCCATTGATACAAAGGACTTAAAATTGGCACTTTGTAATTTTGTGTTAAAAAATAAAATATCAACAGTTCTATCATCAAATGGCAATAAAATTTTTTCTGTTTTTTTGTTTGGAGATTTTAAAAATAAACTTCTGTGTTGTTACAAACATATACTTTATTGAGATAAAGAGGTTTGAAGACATAAATAATTGTAGAAATATGCATCCTTATTAACTGGATTAACTGGAAAAGACCACTGGCCATGCAGCCTTCTAGTTGGTATATTTCAACTGATTATTCTTCAACATAACTTTTATTATTACAGTGGCTTGAAGAAAGAATCAATGCTTATTTTTCAATATCAATTAGTGTTGGTAAAAAGAGGATTAAAGCTAATAGATATAACAGGATGACCTAGCTACCAAACTGAATCCAGATACTACAAAACTTTCCAAATTTAAAAATAACTTAGTATCTTTGAAATCCAAGCAAATCTGTTTGTAATTTTAAAATTAAACTGATTACAATAGTTAATACTGCAATTCAATTGTTTTGTTATTTCCATTATTAAAGCAATTAAAAACAAGAATTATTTCATAAAACTTCCAAACCACTCTGACTCCATTAACTTCTAGCTTCCAATGTGCACATCAACTGTTTTAACTAATCATTTAGCATCACTGCAGCATTCAAAGTGTTGACTACAAAACAGAAAATATAATTTTTCGAGTTAGTGTGAACAGCATTAATGGGGCACATACCCACATTGCCAACAAAGATAATAATATCCCTTGATCATGATAGTTTGTGTGTTGCCACTGGTTCTTGTGACTTTGGGAAATTGAAGTAGTGGGCTTTGTATTAAACGACATAACATAATTGTTATTGAATTTACAAAAGCACAACACACTTTGTATTATATATTAGCCAATATTTTGTGTTAACCAAATTCATGAACATTGAAATGCCTAGCTTTGTCCATATGACCACAAAGTCAAGCTCGGATTTAAAATATAACAATATTATATTAAATAAATTTTATATATAAATANCTGGACCTCAAACCAGTCTCAGAGAAAAACACCAAACAAATGTTACATTAGTATCAGAATAAAACATCTAAATAGAACTTCACAGTGGTGCTATAATTTTATGTAATAATTTTGTTTATATTTTAAACTGTTTTGCCAAAACTCAAATATTTTTGTTGACCACCAGCCAAACCGACCCAATATCAGTCAAGTGGCAACCCTAACATCACTCTATCTCCTAAAATGAGACAATACTGACTGAGTGCAATCTCTCATCGCTCAAGCTATGCAAAAGAAAAGTCTGCTGTAACAGATGTCACCTCATGTATGGGGTGTCACATATTCTCTGTTTTGTAGATATGAAAGTTTCCAATAAACAAATACTTAATTGCTAATAATATAATTTAAGAAAAAAAAAAAACAATTTCTGATGGAGTGGGATTTGTTTAAAAGATTTGTTGCTGTCAGATGTAAGAATATGTCATTGGCTAAAGTTTATAAAATCATAGTTGTAAATGACCTTCTCTCAGATTACTCTCACATACCAACAATTATTGAATTTGTTCTTTCATACCCAGTGTTGAGTGTGAAAGGTTTCAGTGAGATGACATTAACAAAAACTCCAATTGGAAACTGTCTTGATGTAAAAAATGTCAGCAACTTGTTAAACATCTCCATAAATGGCCCCCAAGATAGGAATTTGATTTTCATTCAGCATTTGTTGCCTGATGTGAATCAAAACCAAGAAGAATTGTTCAATGTATCTTGTGGGTTGTAACAATAGATTTATAGTTATATTGGTAGTCAAGTACACTGTAATAATGTACAGTATTTATGAGAATAAACAAATGTTTATACAATAATGTATTGTGTATTGTTCTGGGCAGTCTCACAAATGAGAAACGTTAGCTACAGTTTCTTAAATTTTGCTACAACTTTTTTGGTAAAATTCACTAAAATGACACAGAAAATTTTTCCCCAGCTTAAATTCTGTATATATACTTGTACAAGCCATTAATAGAGACAAACAAAATATTATATTTTTTCAGGAACAAATTCAGTAGTTTGCATTGAATATAAAGTACTGAATTATTGTTTCACAATGCTAATAATAAACATTGCAGGAGAAAAAGTGTTGGATGTAATAAGTAGTCTAACAGGGAGAGGATGAGGACAGAAACTAGATCCAAATGAAACTTGTGTCTGTAATAATACTTCATTAATACTAAAATGTAGAGAAGGACAAGAACAGATTATGTTTCCAATTTCAAGAAAAACACTCTTGAAAACTAGGGCGATGGTTGTCTACCAGTCTTAGCCATTAATTTCTGTTGAAACAGTGCAAAGTAACTAAGGCTCTCAACTGCTATGCCCAAGTTCAATTTCCTCTGGCCTTTTACATATTTTGTTTTTTAATGAATAGAAAATAAATTTTTTCTTATAATTATCAATAATGATAATTTCAAGTAGTAAATAATAATGATTAACTGCTATTTGAAATATTGTAAACAATACTGAAATCATATGTGAAAGTTAAACTTAATTGATTCTTGTAGAGGACAAACTAATGTTCCTTTGTATGATGAAATTTTCCTAAATAACATTGGGAGTTCAACTTTCCAATGCTTTTGCTTACCAACAGCATAGCAGTCAAGAGTATTAGCTGCTTTTCTGCACCACTTTGATGGAAATGTGTGGGTAAACTGGTAGCATTTGTCACCCTAATTTTCAAGGGTGTTTTTCTCAAATCTGGTAACATATTACATGCAAGTCCTACACTATATTCAGTACTAATGAAGAACTGCTGTAGAAATAAGTTTTGTTCATATCCATTTCCTGGTCCTCATACCCTTTTTCTTTAAATTTATCTTCATCTCAATTTAACCTACCATAACAGTAACTATGAACACTTTCTCATTGGTGCTTATAAATGACTCCACCAGTTTCTATAGAGATTTAGTGTTAGTTGCTTTTTCAACCATGTGCATGATGTTATATTGTTTTGCTGATACGCAAGTTTCAGAAACTATGGGACACCTTGTACATGTGATAGAAAAGCCGTTACATTAAATCTCCATGGAAACCAGTGTAGTGATATAACAACACTACACTTGGTCTCAACTTACCACATTAGAGTCTATGAGAATCAACAACACTACCACATCAATGAGATATTTGAAGAAGTGTAATGAAGATGCTGTAATTGAATAAAATTTTGCTGATTTTTTATTTATCCCTAACAATGAGTTGCATAACTTGTGTGGCACCATCTTTTATCAAATTTTGTTAAAAAAAATAATATTTTATAATAATTAATAATAATAAAATCTTAATTTTGAAAGCAGAGATAAATTTTATAAAAAAAAATATTGTAAGTGTTAAATGACAAAATAAAAATTTTTAATTTAATAGTATCAATACCCCTTAAACACAGGCAACTACACCAAATTTCATTTCTTAACACCTCAACCTGAGATATTAAATGAAATAGACACAAGAGTTCTCAAAATATGGAGAATCCACAAAAACATTGGATATTTGACATGATTCCAATACTTTCCCTTGTTATGTATTGTAAAGACTTCATAACAGTAAAATGGAAAAGTAAAATGCATAATACACATGGCATATACAGGTATAGCCAGCAGTAAAACTAGAAATCTTATTGGTTGATTACATTACACATCAATGGTCTTCCATAGAAGTTTCAGGAATATACAGTGGTACCTCAGTATATGTCTGCTTTAGAATATGTCCAATTTGGAATATGTCCTGTTTGGACGAAACAAATTTTGCTCAGTATACGACTTTTGTTTGGTATACCACTTATTCAATTATATGCACCATCTATGAACAAGTAGCACTATCGGTATACTAGACCAGACTAGATGTTCATGGTGCCACAGTTTATAACTTTGTGAAATTTCTTCTGATTTTAATTCGTAAGTAAAATTTTATTATTTTTATTAATCATGAATTGCAAAAAAGGCAAATGAAAAGAAACAGAAAACTAAAATGTGACTAGAATCACAATGGAACTGAAAAAAGAGATTGTTGAGAAATATGAAGGTGGTATGCGTGTTCAAGATTTTAACTGTTGCATACCGTATTCCGAGAACAACGATTTCGACAATCGTGAAAAATAAAGACATTATTAAATCTGCTAACGTTGCAAAAGGGGTTAAATCAATTTCTAAACAGAGATCAAAGACATTAGATCATGTTGAGAAATTGCTTTTACTTTGGATAACTGAAAAACAGTGTGCTGGAGACAGCGTATCAGAAGCAATTATTTGCGAGAAAGCTAAAAAGATACATGCTGATGTCATGAAAAATCAAGCAGGAACTAGCCAGGAAAGCGAGGTGTTTAAAGCCAGCCAATTTTTTTTACATGAGAACGGATTAATCATTTTTACATTTCTTCTTATGGGAAAGGTTGGTTTGGTATACGTCCAAACATCAGGAACAGATTAAGGTCGTATATCGAGGTTCCACTGTACATATATTAAGCTGTTACCTGCGACTTCACACGTGTGGATTTTGCAAGCAAATCCCATTTATATTCAGTATTTCAACAACCATAGTAATTGTTATATAACACCTACTGCTGAGAATGATGAGAATCAAACGAACTGTTTTCAATTTGATTAATTTTCTGGAATGTTTACAGTCATTCTATAATCGAACCAATATGCAATTACAAATTTGAATTTAAAACAGTTCAAACATTTGGTTAAAAAATTGAAATACAGTAAAATCTGTCTATGACAACCACCCACAGTTCCTTCAAAAAGTGGCCTTTTAGACAGGTGGTGCTGTAATACCATATTTCTGTATGTATTTGCGTGCTTTTTAGCCATTTTTACTAAGCAAAACTCAAGGTGAGCAAAAATAAGCAAATTTTTTCAACGATAGGGCTATATTGGTATTGTATTTTATTCTTATCGAATAACTCGATTTACAGGAGTCATTCTGATTTTATAAGACAGATTTAATACCAATATTTTAAAGATTGATACAATAGTTGCATTTTCTCGATTATAATGCACACTTTCTTTTTTCCAACTTAATTAATTCGACTTGGTTCTTTTCATTCGCTCCTCAGTTACATGTATTACGTCATCGATATACATTCTACATCACTTTGGTTTTGGTATTCGTTAGTTTAATGTTATTTAACTTAAGAAAATATTAAAAAATACAGTATTTTTAAAGTACAATAAGAAAAATTATTAATTAATAAAACGATTTTATTATTTTTTCTCATGATACGATTTCATTACATTCCGCAATTGTCATTGCGTAATTGAAAAAGTAAGGTTGCCTGTAAAACTGATTTTTGCATTAATGCATTTATTGTTTTTTGAATATTTTGTATGCAAAAATTACTTGAATATTATTTTTCTAAAAATATTGTGGAAATAAGGCAGGTTGATACAGAAACTATTTATCATATATGTACTGTATATGAGCTTCAAAATAAATAAATAAATAAAAATAAATTTTATCAAACAATGAGATCAGCAGATTAATTGTATTGTCTACAATATTTTATACCTCCAAGGAAAATACTGTAGGTCTACGGTAAAATAAATTTCGTTTACGCACAGTTAAACTTCGCCGCTAATTGCTGTTGTGATAACTTTAACACAATCTTTTAATGACAGCATTTTGCATTTATTTTGTTTTTCGGACAATTTTGAACAAACTGAAATGAATTTCCTTTGTTGCTAGACTAATTCATTAACACCGGCACCTAACTTCAAGGGTGGGAGAAATGCCCGAGGTGGGTTCGAACAACAGTTTAGACTAATTCATTATATTAGGAGGGGAAAACATTGTTGAGATGGGTTTGAACAATAGTTTAGACCAGATATATTCGTGACAGTGGTCATTTATTACAGTTGTTGCATGTTGTCTTGGACCAAAAATTTATGCCTGCGGTTGCGTTACACAGGTGGTCATTTAATACAGGTAACTTATATGAAGACTCTATGGATAAACTATTCAGCGCCGGAAATTTTTGCCCGTTTTGACAGGTGCTCGTCAAATGCAGGTGGTTGCCTAAGCAGTTTTCACTGTGTATAAAAAATATTTATAACAATGTCTGAAATGTTATCAATTTAATACACCTAAGTACTCAATGAAGACTAAATGTAGTTGAAAACAAAGTCGCATCTAAAATAGTACAATAGAAACTGTTCTTCAAGTTAAGCCTTAATCCTTTTCCTCTCCCCCACAAGGGAAATTTCGAAAAATCCTTTCTTGGTGTGCATTTTCATGATGTACCCTAACTGTGTACCAAATTTCACCTCTTTAGGTTCAGCAGTTTGCTCTAGGCAATGATGAATCAGTCAGTCAGTCAGTCAGGACAAGTAATTTTATATATTTAGATTAAATCTAAACTACTGGATTGGCTTTTGGGCTATTATCCAGAGAGGGTGTCCCATTATCTTTTCTTTCAGAATTTTCTAAATTACTTTATAACTATTCAGTTACACTTTTGTATAAAAATAATTTAATTTACTTCATTGAATATTTAAATTTTAACAAATTTAAATATTCATAACCTGAAAATAATCTTGTAATTTTGGCAGAACTTTGGTTCCAAAAAAATTTGTACTCTTGGAATGGAAAAAGCCAGAAGCAGAATCAAAAACTAGAATGAATTAATCCATGATTAATTTTGGCATGTTATTGTGAGGACCCAAACGGGGTCCGAAAGCAGGCATTAACGACTTTTTAAATGAGTCAAGTTTCGTAGTGCGAAAGAGTGAACTTAAAGATCGGATTTAAACAATGAACCTTTTGTCTTGTTAAAAGATTTTAAACAATAGATAGAGTAAAGTCGAGGAAAACGAGGTTGGAGAGGAGTCGTGTTCCGACGCGACGTTGACCTCTCCCGCGCCCTTCCTGGAGTTTCGAATTGTCACCATGTGACGAGGAGAGACCAATGGAGAGGCGACCGCGGTGGAAAAATTGATAAAACCGCGTTTTCGGGAACTTTACGGAGTCTTTGGTTTTGGTGTATAGAGCTCACCTGTCGGGATTTGGTGCTCCCGACCGAGACGCAACGAAGGCTCTTTCGACGACCTAGGAACTGGTTTCGCCAACCCGTCCACTCTAGGATCGCCGAGGTCACGTCCAGAATCGTCGAGGTTCGACTTGTCAACCGAGGACATCACTACAAGTGTTGGTGCGTGCCCCGGAGCCATCGTTCTCTGCGTCCACAGTGCCGAAAGCTCCCCAGGGATCAATCGAACATTCGAACTATCCGATTTTTAGGAACTGTGACAGAAACCCATCATGGGATAAGCTCTTGCCCGCATTAGATTGTTGTAAGAACGATTTTATATGGCAAACCTGTCTCGGTGAGTCATTCCGCGCCCACACGACGGAATTGACCGCTCGGCTGTCGAAAAACCCTCACCCTAATCGGCTGACCTCACATTATGAATAATTGTTTTTTTAAAAACAGGGCTTCTTATTTAAGAAAAATCATAAATCAGGCATGATTGCACACTCTACATTACTCTCTGATTCAATCAACTGTACAAATGAGCCAAAATAATTCAAGTAATCTGATTATTCAATATTTGCACAAAGCCGAACTTTTCAAAAAATGTCTGACTCAATTTTTTTTGTTTTGATAAATTCATTCCAGAAGCAACAGATCTGTGTCTATGCAATTAATTTACCAATTATGTAAAGTAATTGCATACAAATATGTTATGTTGATTCAGTTAGTTTAGAATAACTACTTGGTGAATAAACAATAACTTAAATTTATGGCCATAATTCAGATTCATTAAGCATGTAATTTCACAGATATTTAATGTGTAGTTATTTGAAAACTACTTTGTTGGTTATCCTTTATTCCAATAAAACTACATATCCTTTACTATACAAATTCTAATGTTTTTTTAAAAATAATATACTTACACATAATCTTCATATGTGGCTAACCAATTAGCAGGTGTATTTTCATTTGGCTTTCCATGTTTATCCAGCAAACCTTCGACAATCATTTTCTTTTTTGCAGAAGCCTAAAATTATTTATTATATATAAATATTGCAAACTTACTAGTATTTTGCATTATTTATGCAAAAATATACCTACAACAGGACCCAGACCCCATTTTCGGGGATATGTATCACGTTCCATGACAACCCTCTTAATTTTTGCCACTGCTCCATGATTACAGCTGGCAATTGTAGCCGTTGTCATAAGAGCTATGGCTGTAAGCATTATAGGTTAAAATTATTCTATTGTAGCCATAATATAATCCAAAATTAAAATAAATGATTCATTTTTTAAAATTTACCAAGACAAATAGCTTCTCCTTTTGTCGTAATTAAAACAATTTCTTCATTCACTTCGATTCCATCTTCATAACGCAAGACTCCTGGAAGCATAATTTTGGCACCATAACATATGGCATTTACCTAAAAATTATTAGATATTTTATCAGTTATACTGAAATCAAACCTATAAATTTTTTAATTTTCATGAATTTATAAATCAATCAATAGAATAGGTCAAAATTCCTCTTTTTAATATAATTTATGATACTGTAGTTATCTACATGAAAATTAACAATTATTATTTCAATTATAATTTAATTTTTGTAACTTTTTCACATATCTAATATGCATATAAACAGAACAAAATCTTCTACAACATACTACAAATATATAGACAATTTCTTACATCACATTTACTATACTAATAATGGTTATAAATTGTATCTGACATGTTCATTTCTTAGAATAGATGAATTACACTATAAATACTAGTTACTGAACAATATTACAATCTTAGATTTTCATACAAGATGATAATTAATTTCTACTTATGTTACAGCAACACAATTAAAGCACAGGAGAATCAACATTTTATGTTCTTCTCTGCACAAAAGCTGAGAAGAACATAAAAGGACATACAACAATTTGTGTTCTTGTCATTTTTAATACCAGGCCAACTCAAATCATTTCATGGGCTAATTTGATAAATCCAAACTCTTTTCTAATTGCAGCCTGTGAACAAGGGAAAAAATGCCTCAATCTACCAGATTTAGTGGAAATTACTAAATTGGTAATTCTGGATAAATAATGTGCTCATTATACACTGCTCCTTGTTAGAAACCCTTCATGTTGGTTAACTGTAAGATGTTTGTGTGGTGAAGAGATACAAGTAACATTCCTCTGGTGGCAATAATTATAAAGCTTCATACATATCATATGGTTACTGTGTGTTCAAATCTATATATTTTATTGAAATTACTGACAGTAAGATACCTACTTTAATCATGTGAAACAAGCATCTATCTTTCTGGATATTTAATTGAATATAGTGCAACTTGCACTACATTCAATTCATCAGTAGGCTACAAAAAAAAAAAAACACCAGCAGGCCACACATAGCTCAGGGATTGGCCAAACCTGTTTAGTACAGTCAAACCCCATTGATACAAAGGACTTAAAATTGGCACTTTGTAATTTTGTGTTAAAAAATAAAATATCAACAGTTCTATCATCAAATGGCAATAAAATTTTTTCTGTTTTTTTGTTTGTAGATTTTAAAAATAAACTTCTGTGTTGTTACAAACATATACTTTATTGAGATAAAGAGGTTTGAAGACATAAATAATTGTAGAAATATGCATCCTTATTAACTGGATTAACTGGAAAAGACCACTGGCCATGCAGCCTTCTAGTTGGTATATTTCAACTGATTATTCTTCAACATAACTTTTATTATTACAGTGGCTTGAAGAAAGAATCAATGCTTATTTTTCAATATCAATTAGTGTTGGTAAAAAGAGGATTAAAGCTAATAGATATAACAGGATGACCTAGCTACCAAACTGAATCCAGATACTACAAAACTTTCCAAATTTAAAAATAACTTAGTATCTTTGAAATCCAAGCAAATCTGTTTGTAATTTTAAAATTAAACTGATTACAATAGTTAATACTGCAATTCAATTGTTTTGTTATTTCCATTATTAAAGCAATTAAAAACAAGAATTATTTCATAAAACTTCCAAACCACTCTGACTCCATTAACTTCTAGCTTCCAATGTGCACATCAACTGTTTTAACTAATCATTTAGCATCACTGCAGCATTCAAAGTGTTGACTACAAAACAGAAAATATAATTTTTCGAGTTAGTGTGAACAGCATTAATGGGGCACATACCCACATTGCCAACAAAGATAATAATATCCCTTGATCATGATAGTTTGTGTGTTGCCACTGGTTCTTGTGACTTTGGGAAATTGAAGTAGTGGGCTTTGTATTAAACGACATAACATAATTGTTATTGAATTTACAAAAGCACAACACACTTTGTATTATATATTAGCCAATATTTTGTGTTAACCAAATTCATGAACATTGAAATGCCTAGCTTTGTCCATATGACCACAAAGTCAAGCTCGGATTTAAAATATAACAATATTATATTAAATAAATTTTATATATAAATACATAAATTTTAACTCACAGCAGTGTCTTTCATAACAATCCTTTTATGAGAAACTAATAAGGCTTCTAAAGGTTTGATGACTCGTCTCAGATATGACTCATCTTTATGATTAAGGTACAGATATTGAGCATCTAAAACATCATGCATTGTCACTAATCCATCCTAAAAATAGATATTAAGTAATTAAATTGAAAATTACTTTATTAAATTCAATTTTAGAAACTTTTACCTTTTCTGACTGAATCCCAGATCGAACTCTTCTCAATTCTTGCATTTGACCTCCAGTACCCAGTGATAAACCCAAATGAACACACAGTGTTCTTATGTAAGTTCCAGCCTCACAGCTAACCCAAAATAATCCTAAATTTACAATTTGAAATAAAATTATATATTTCAATGTAAAATGCTATATGAACACTAATTAAAACTGTTTTACTTACCCATGTTCTGCTCTTGTTTATATTCTAAAAATTTGATTTCATAGATTGTCCGAACTCTGAGTTGTCGTTTCACTGCAGATATAAGAGGTGGTCTTTGAAACAATGCACCCGTCAATGACTCTACTGTCTGAATAAATATTAAATGCATTTTTTTTAAAANGCAATTATTTGCGAGAAAGCTAAAAAGATACATGCTGATGTCATGAAAAATCAAGCAGGAACTAGCCAGGAAAGCGAGGTGTTTAAAGCCAGCCATTTTTTTTTTACATGAGAACGGATTAATCATTTTTACATTTCTTCTTATGGGAAAGGTTGGTTTGGTATACATCCAAACATCAGGAACAGATTAAGGTCGTATATCGAGGTTCCACTGTACATATATTAAGCTGTTGCCTGCGACTTCACCCGTGTGGATTTTGCAAGCAAATCCCATTTATATTCAGTATTTCAACAACCATAGTAATTGTTATATAACACCTACTGCTGAGAATGATGAGAATCAAACGAACTGTTTTCAATTTGATCAATTTTCTGGANATGTTCTGCTCTTGTTTATATTCTAAAAATTTGATTTCATAGATTGTCCGAACTCTGAGTTGTCGTTTCACTGCAGATATAAGAGGTGGTCTTTGAAACAATGCACCCGTCAATGACTCTACTGTCTGAATAAATATTAAATGCATTTTTTTTAAAAAACCAAATTATATTTTGACTTTTAGAAATATTTACGTATACTAAAAATTCTGAGATTACAAATTATCTAGAAAAATCACTGTATATGAAGAATTTTGATAATTAAGATTTTATTCATTCTAATGTACTTTCAGTAGTTTTCATATTATTCTAAGTTTTTCTTTTTTAATAAAATTTTTAATAAAATCCTTAATTAATAAAATAAATAAAATCCTTAAATTAATATAATTTAATATACTGATAGAGTTGGTAATATATACAAAACAGTTTTTAAAATTAAATGACATTTTAATTTTAAAAACTATTTTGTATATATTACCAACTCTATCAGTATATGTCCCCTTTCAATAATTATAGTCTTAGATAATTAATAATTTATTTAATCAAATACTTAAGATAATAATTGCAAAACTTACTTTTGCTACTTGATTTATACTTTCGGGAGCACTATGAAGTTGAAAAATGCAGACATATTCTTTTCCAGCACCCTGCTGTGATTTAACGAGACGTGTTGCTCTTTCAATACATACAATTAAGCATCCCGTTACTTTTGGATCCAAAGTACCACTATGTCCAGTCTTCTGAACTCCAAGAATCCTTTTAATCCAAGCCACGACTTCATGAGAAGATGGATTAGATGGTTTATCAAGATTTATAAAACCAGATCTGATATATTCTTGAATTTCACGTTTTAATGGAGAACATCCAGAAGGAAGAGGCGTATAATGATTTGTTCTTACATTTAGTTTATGAAAATTCTGTAAACAAAATTAGAATTTAATTTCAGATACCTGTTTTTAAAAATTATTTTATTAAATAATCTTAACATTAATTGAAACCTAATGGCTAAAAATTTTTAATTATAATATTGGATACAGTAAGAAAGNTGCATGCTTTTTAGCCATTTTTACTAAGCAAAACTCAAGGTGAGCAAAAATAAGCAAATTTTTTCAACGATAGGGCTATATTGGTATTGTATTTTATTCATATCGAATAACTTGATTTACAGGAGTCATCCTGATTTTATAAGACAGATTTAATACCAATATTTTAAAGATTAATACAATAATTGCATTTTCTCAATTATAATGCACACTTTCTTTTTTCCAACTGAATTAATTCGACTTGGTTCTTTTCATTCGCTCCTCAGTTACATGTATTACGTCATCGATATACATTCTACATCACTTTGGTTTTGGTATTCGTTAGTTTAATGTTATTTAACTTAAGAAAATATTAAAAAATACAGTATTTTTAAAGTACAATAAGAAAAATTATTAATTAATAAAACGATTTTATTATTTTTTCTCATGATACGATTTCATTACATTCCGCAATTGTCATTGCGTAATTGAAAAAGTAAGGTTGCCTGTAAAACTGATTTTTGCATTAATGCATTTATTGTTTTTTGAATATTTTGTATGCAAAAATTACTTGAATATTATTTTTCTAAAAATATTGTGGAAATAAGGCAGGTTGATACAGAAACTATTTATCATATATGTACTGTATATGAGCTTCAAAATAAATAAATAAATAAAAATAAATTTTATCAAACAATGAGATCAGCAGATTAATTGTATTGTCTACAATATTTTATACCTCCAAGGAAAATACTGTAGGTCTACGGTAAAATAAATTTCGTTTACGCACAGTTAAACTTCGCCGCTAATTGCTGTTGTGATAACTTTAACACAATCTTTTAATGACAGCATTTTGCATTTATTTTGTTTTTCGGACAATTTTGAACAAACTGAAATGAATTTCCTTTGTTGCTAGACTAATTCATTAACACCGGCACCTAACTTCAAGGGTGGGAGAAATGCCCGAGGTGGGTTCGAACAACAGTTTAGACTAATTCATTATATTAGGAGGGGAAAACATTGTTGAGATGGGTTTGAACAATAGTTTAGACCAGATATATTCGTGACAGTGGTCATTTATTACAGTTGTTGCATGTTGTCTTGGACCAAAAATTTATGCCTGCGGTTGCGTTACACAGGTGGTCATTTAATACAGGTAACTTATATGAAGACTCTATGGATAAACTATTCAGCGCCGGAAATTTTTGCCCGTTTTGACAGGTGCTCGTCAAATGCAGGTGGTTGCCTAAGCAGTTTTCACTGTGTATAAAAAATATTTATAACAATGTCTGAAATGTTATCAATTTAATACACCTAAGTACTCAATGAAGACTAAATGTAGTTGAAAACAAAGTCGCATCTAAAATAGTACAATAGAAACTGTTCTTCAAGTTAAGCCTTAATCCTTTTCCTCTCCCCCACAAGGGAAATTTCGAAAAATCCTTTCTTGGTGTGCATTTTCATGATGTACCCTAACTGTGTACCAAATTTCACCTCTTTAGGTTCAGCAGTTTGCTCTAGGCAATGATGAATCAGTCAGTCAGTCAGTCAGGACAAGTAATTTTATATATTTAGATTAAATCTAAACTACTGGATTGGCTTTTGGGCTATTATCCAGAGAGGGTGTCCCATTATCTTTTCTTTCAGAATTTTCTAAATTACTTTATAACTATTCAGTTACACTTTTGTATAAAAGTAATTTAATNAAGACTCCTGGAAGCATAATTTTGGCACCATAACATATGGCATTTACCTAAAAATTATTAGATATTTTATCAGTTATACTGAAATCAAACCTATAAATTTTTTAATTTTCATGAATTTATAAATCAATCAATAGAATAGGTCAAAATTCCTCTTTTTAATATAATTTATGATACTGTAGTTATCTACATGAAAATTAACAATTATTATTTCAATTATAATTTAATTTTTGTAACTTTTTCACATATCTAATATGCATATAAACAGAACAAAATCTTCTACAACATACTACAAATATATAGACAATTTCTTACATCACATTTACTATACTAATAATGGTTATAAATTGTATCTGACATGTTCATTTCTTAGAATAGATGAATTACACTATAAATACTAGTTACTGAACAATATTACAATCTTAGATTTTCATACAAGATGATAATTAATTTCTACTTATGTTACAGCAACACAATTAAAGCACAGGAGAATCAACATTTTATGTTCTTCTCTGCACAAAAGCTGAGAAGAACATAAAAGGACATACAACAATTTGTGTTCTTGTCATTTTTAATACCAGGCCAACTCAAATCATTTCATGGGCTAATTTGATAAATCCAAACTCTTTTCTAATTGCAGCCTGTGAACAAGGGAAAAAATGCCTCAATCTACCAGATTTAGTGGAAATTACTAAATTGGTAATTCTGGATAAATAATGTGCTCATTATACACTGCTCCTTGTTAGAAACCCTTCATGTTGGTTAACTGTAAGATGTTTGTGTGGTGAAGAGATACAAGTAACATTCCTCTGGTGGCAATAATTATAAAGCTTCATACATATCATATGGTTACTGTGTGTTCAAATCTATATATTTTATTGAAATTACTGACAGTAAGATACCTACTTTAATCATGTGAAACAAGCATCTATCTTTCTGGATATTTAATTGAATATAGTGCAACTTGCACTACATTCAATTCATCAGTAGGCTACAAAAAAAAAAAAACACCAGCAGGCCACACATAGCTCAGGGATTGGCCAAACCTGTTTAGTACAGTCAAACCCCATTGATACAAAGGACTTAAAATTGGCACTTTGTAATTTTGTGTTAAAAAATAAAATATCAACAGTTCTATCATCAAATGGCAATAAAATTTTTTCTGTTTTTTTGTTTGTAGATTTTAAAAATAAACTTCTGTGTTGTTACAAACATATACTTTATTGAGATAAAGAGGTTTGAAGACATAAATAATTGTAGAAATATGCATCCTTATTAACTGGATTAACTGGAAAAGACCACTGGCCATGCAGCCTTCTAGTTGGTATATTTCAACTGATTATTCTTCAACATAACTTTTATTATTACAGTGGCTTGAAGAAAGAATCAATGCTTATTTTTCAATATCAATTAGTGTTGGTAAAAAGAGGATTAAAGCTAATAGATATAACAGGATGACCTAGCTACCAAACTGAATCCAGATACTACAAAACTTTCCAAATTTAAAAATAACTTAGTATCTTTGAAATCCAAGCAAATCTGTTTGTAATTTTAAAATTAAACTGATTACAATAGTTAATACTGCAATTCAATTGTTTTGTTATTTCCATTATTAAAGCAATTAAAAACAAGAATTATTTCATAAAACTTCCAAACCACTCTGACTCCATTAACTTCTAGCTTCCAATGTGCACATCAACTGTTTTAACTAATCATTTAGCATCACTGCAGCATTCAAAGTGTTGACTACAAAACAGAAAATATAATTTTTCGAGTTAGTGTGAACAGCATTAATGGGGCACATACCCACATTGCCAACAAAGATAATAATATCCCTTGATCATGATAGTTTGTGTGTTGCCACTGGTTCTTGTGACTTTGGGAAATTGAAGTAGTGGGCTTTGTATTAAACGACATAACATAATTGTTATTGAATTTACAAAAGCACAACACACTTTGTATTATATATTAGCCAATATTTTGTGTTAACCAAATTCATGAACATTGAAATGCCTAGCTTTGTCCATATGACCACAAAGTCAAGCTCGGATTTAAAATATAACAATATTATATTAAATAAATTTTATATATAAATACATAAATTTTAACTCACAGCAGTGTCTTTCATAACAATCCTTTTATGAGAAACTAATAAGGCTTCTAAAGGTTTGATGACTCGTCTCAGATATGACTCATCTTTATGATTAAGGTACAGATATTGAGCATCTAAAACATCATGCATTGTCACTAATCCATCCTAAAAATAGATATTAAGTAATTAAATTGAAAATTACTTTATTAAATTCAATTTTAGAAACTTTTACCTTTTCTGACTGAATCCCAGATCGAACTCTTCTCAATTCTTGCATTTGACCTCCAGTACCCAGTGATAAACCCAAATGAACACACAGTGTTCTTATGTAAGTTCCAGCCTCACAGCTAACCCAAAATAATCCTAAATTTACAATTTGAAATAAAATTATATATTTCAATGTAAAATGCTATATGAACACTAATTAAAACTGTTTTACTTACCCATGTTCTGCTCTTGTTTATATTCTAAAAATTTGATTTCATAGATTGTCCGAACTCTGAGTTGTCGTTTCACTGCAGATATAAGAGGTGGTCTTTGAAACAATGCACCCGTCAATGACTCTACTGTCTGAATAAATATTAAATGCATTTTTTTTAAAAAACCAAATTATATTTTGACTTTTAGAAATATTTACGTATACTAA
Source organism: Centruroides sculpturatus (assembly GCF_000671375.1). NCBI lineage: Eukaryota > Metazoa > Arthropoda > Arachnida > Scorpiones > Buthidae > Centruroides > Centruroides sculpturatus. The sequence goes on from NW_019384563.1 coordinate 379,401, forward strand.
AAATTCTGAGATTACAAATTATCTAGAAAAATCACTGTATATGAAGAATTTTGATAATTAAGATTTTATTCATTCTAATGTACTTTCAGTAGTTTTCATATTATTCTAAGTTTTTCTTTTTTAATAAAATTTTTAATAAAATCCTTAATTAATAAAATAAATAAAATCCTTAAATTAATATAATTTAATATACTGATAGAGTTGGTAATATATACAAAACAGTTTTTAAAATTAAATGACATTTTAATTTTAAAAACTATTTTGTATATATTACCAACTCTATCAGTATATGTCCCCTTTCAATAATTATAGTCTTAGATAATTAATAATTTATTTAATCAAATACTTAAGATAATAATTGCAAAACTTACTTTTGCTACTTGATTTATACTTTCGGGAGCACTATGAAGTTGAAAAATGCAGACATATTCTTTTCCAGCACCCTGCTGTGATTTAACGAGACGTGTTGCTCTTTCAATACATACAATTAAGCATCCCGTTACTTTTGGATCCAAAGTACCACTATGTCCAGTCTTCTGAACTCCAAGAATCCTTTTAATCCAAGCCACGACTTCATGAGAAGATGGATTAGATGGTTTATCAAGATTTATAAAACCAGATCTGATATATTCTTGAATTTCACGTTTTAATGGAGAACATCCAGAAGGAAGAGGCGTATAATGATTTGTTCTTACATTTAGTTTATGAAAATTCTGTAAACAAAATTAGAATTTAATTTCAGACACCTGTTTTTAAAAATTATTTTATTAAATAATCTTAACATTAATTGAAACCTAATGGCTAAAAATTTTTAATTATAATATTGGATACAGTAAGAAAGAATACTATTATTAGAATTTTTCTTTTTAAAATAAAATTTATTTGCTAACAGATTTTTATATTTGACAGTGTCAATTAGAACAGATTTTACAAACTATATGTACAAAAATGTAGCAAATTTTTATATATTAGTACTATGGTAAAAGAATTTTAAATTTCATTATTAATCCTTGTATATCCTGTGTATTTCTTGCTCAAAAAATATCTAAATAAAGAAGAAAATAATTCAACTATTAAAATATTTTTCTTTTACACATTTGGTTTGTAATAATTGACAAAGTTGATTCTTTGTATAGAATGACAATCTAAATGTGATTAGATTTACTGTTACCGTATTTTCATGGATTGTCTGGCATGTCGGTCTATCTGGGGAGCAGATATTTCCATACGGTAAAAACCTGCATGCTGGTTTAAGTGAGGTTATACATCCCTTCTAGAGGGTGCATTAAAAAATGAACACATTTTTATTTTAAAACTGTAAAACTGTTAGGATTACATCAAAAACTATGATTATATGTTTAATTTCTTCATTTTGTCTTCTTTCTAACAATGTAAAATATTCGTGAATGCCAAAAGTTCTCTCTTTTTTTTGGTGTTTAATTTATTGTAATTTGATTCAAAAAACAAAAAATAAACATATTAAATTTCAGAAACTCATTGTAAATTACCTGATCTTATACCCATTAACATCCACTTTGTATGAAATTTGAGAGGAAGATGTTATTTTTGTCAAGGTAGATTGTCAGTGTAATCAACACTGACTAACTACTACTACTTACTTACTACTACTACTAAGTCATTATCTTGTAAATGAAAATTTTCTTTAACAATTAACAACTAGTTTTGTTAGATCTGATTTTATTTTTTGTAATTTAACTGGAATGGCAGTAACCCCCGTTATATGCAGCATGCCAGTCAATCTACAAAAATATGATAATTGCTTGCCTTTTGCACAGTTAACTATTTTTAATCAGAATTTCTCACATTAACATATTTATTACTATTAACAAATTTCATTTATCAGGGTAATAGACAAACATTTCAACATAAAAGATATCAAAGCTACATGGGTACATTACATTTTACCAATATTTACAAATACTTAAATATATTTTAAGACTTTATATATTAAATAGCTATATAATAAATATTCCAGAATCTTAATTAATGCAATGTTTTTAAATTTTATTAATAATAAAATATATTAATTCCTTAACCTTTAATTTTATAACATTACATTTTTAAAAAATCACAATTAATTAGACTGACAACAGTTTTGGTGTTAAAAAAATTATCTTCCAACAACAAAACTGTAATAGACTTGATCAAATATTACTATGCTTAGATAGAAAAACTAACTTAAAATTTATCAATGAAACTGAACATTTATGAAGGAAAATCATTAAATAATAGGAATTTTGATCTAAAATTCATGGAGATGTATGCACCATAAAAAATCATCTTATTGCAAAATGACTCCTAGCAATACACCATAGAGGAGTTGTGAGGATTAAGTGGTATGCATCAGCACAATAGTTTGTACAACATGGCTGTTTTACTGTCGAATTACATCATAGAAGAACAATGAAGTGTCAATTTTTTTTTATGGTCAGAGGAAGTAACACCTTCCAAACCATATAAGTGAATAAAGGTTCAACATAGAAACAGTTGTTTGAGTCAAGAGTGTGTTTGAACAGGTGGAAAGATTTAAAAACATCAGTGATGAATACCAGTTTGCATTGCAACTGAGTCAGTGAAACAGCAGATCAAACAGAAAATCTGTGACTACAAGAAAGTTACTGTTGTTAAAATTGCTGTGGAATTAACATGAGTCACAGCTCTGTATACAATACTAAGCATTATGATTGTGGATATAGAAGAGTGTGTAGTAAGATGGGTCTGTTGATCACAAGCATGCATGGCATATGATTTGTCAGGAGATTTAGATTGCTATGCCTATGAAGATGCTTTTCTTCATTGAAGTGTGACAAGAGACAAATCCTGGATGCATCATTATGAACCAGAGAGGAAGATCTCCCAATGTAGTGGAAGCATATATTGTCTCTAGTCAACAAAAAATTCAAGACACAGGCTTCTACTGGAAAAGTGATACTGAAGATATTTTGGGATGCCAATGGTCCTATATTAGTGCACTTCCACGAAAAGGATAAAACTGACTAGTCTGTTCAACCCTTTTCTTGGAAATGCACTAAAACAGTGACATGCTGGTGAAGCCCACAATGTGATTGAAATGTCACAAACATCTCTCAAAAGGCATTTTGCTGCTTCATGCAATGCCTGGCCCCATACAGCTGCATATATAATGAATGTGCAGCTGTATGGGGCTTGAAATTTCAGATGATGAAACATCCACCACACAATCCAGACTTGGCACTATCAGATTTTCATTTGTTTGGACCTTTGAAAGAACAGTTTGCAAGGTCAGAAGTTTGCTGATGACACAAGAAAATAGAATCAATGCAAAGTTGGTTAAAGGCCTACCAAAAAGCTTTTCTTTCTTGAAGGCATGCAGAAGTTTGTGTTGTGAAGTGAATAACTATGTTGAAAAATAAGGCACAAACAATTTCTTAGGCTACGTCTTACATGGAAGCATCCAGTGACCATAGGTAGAAAGAACCATTGTACATGCTTCCAGCTCTCAAGCAACCTCTGTTCAGAGTGGACACATGTTTACAAAATGGCAGTGAGACAACTTTGTCAAATGCATACCATGAAAAACAGTTTTCTACATTGTACTACTGAAACTTCTTGTAAGCAAAAGACAAACAATATTTATAAGAAATAACATGAGTTTGGTGAATTTCACCATTTGTATTGTGAAATAAATCATGATCCATTTGGTGTCGCCATATAGGACATAGTCTTAAGTGCCCTTGTAAAAAGTTATAAAATCCTGTTATGACTTTCCCTTAGAACAGTGTTTCTCAACGGGGTCGATATCGCCCCCATGTGGGCGATTTTCCATGTTGAGGGGCGATTAGTAACAATTTATNACATGTTTACCTTCTAATAAAAAAAATATTTATTATCTACTCAGAATAAAAAACTAATCTTTTTATTTCTAAGTATAACATCCTAATTTTAAAATGTCCGGGTCAGCAATTTTTAAAAGGTGGCAACTCTAACAGTAAAAAAGCTGAAAAACAAAATTTTGGAAAGTGATCAATTATCTAGCACATCTCAAGATACATAATATTTTGGCGCAAAACACTGAAAGGGTACAGTTTTCAGTTCTGCAGGAAGGTAAAAAAGAGAAAATACTGTGATTAATACATGAAATATGGATTTTCATATATAGGAGCTGATGACTGTCCTAAACCCAAATGTATAGTATCTGGGGAAGTGTCATCAAATGGCATCATGAATCCCTACTTTTATGGCATCTACAAACAAAATATGCCAATTATAAAAATAAGCAATCTAATTTTTTTTAAATGCTTAGCAGTTCAAAATAAGAATTTGTCAATTTTGCAAATAATCTCTATTAGCTGGCAAGATATAATCTTGATAAATAATCTCTATTAGCTGGCAAGATTATATCTTGCCAGCTAATAGATTATATTTTGAAAATGTGATTGAAGCTAGATATTGTATTAGTCACCATATTGCTAAATGCATAAAATCATATAATTGCTGAGAATCTAATTTTTTCCTGTGTAGAAGATGCCGTTCAGTGTATGCTTGGAGAAGAACATATGCAGAAAATGAACAAACCTGTTTCAAACTATACAATATTTTAAAGAATTCAGGATATGTCTAATGATGCTGAGGCAGCAGTAATTTTCAGAATTAAAAATAGTGAGATTTCCTCCATTCAAGTTGATGAAAACACGATGTTGCTAATTTTTCTATTTTACTTGCTATCTTAAGCTATTTAAAAGACAATGAAGTTGAAGAAAACCTTTTGCTTTGTCATGCTTTATCAGAACACACAACAGGTGAGGATATATTTAATGCTATTGATTGTTATTTCAATAATAGGGCATTGGTCTAATTGTTGTGGAATATGTATTGATGATGGCAAGTCTCTGTCAGGTTTTTATTCCAGTCTGTGTGGTTATGTTATGAAGATGGCTCCAAATGCAAGTTGGATCCACAAGCAAAATCTGGCATCTAAGTACCTTCCAGTGGAACTAAAACTTGTTCTTGATAAAGCTGTGAAAGTGGTTAATTTTATAAAGTCAAGACCAACTAACTTGAGAATTGTCAAAGCTTTGTGTGATAAGATGAATAGTCTACATTTTACTCTGCTCTTCCATACAGAAGTAAGGTGGCTATCTCATGGCATGGTTGTTCCTGGTTACCTGGGAACAAATCTTGCCATTTTACCCAGTTATTTGAATTTAGACATGAAGTCCAGGTTTTCTTTGAAGACACCCTTTTCAACTTGTTTCCAAGTTACATTATTGTAATTGGCTTCAGGCACTTGCATATTTATGAGATGTTTTTCTACATATAAATAATTAAATTTGGCACTTAGAATAACTCCATAAAGATCTTCGATGTTTCAGACAAAATTAAATCTATGATTAAAAAAATTTGATTTTTGGAGGTTATGTATTGAAAATGGCCAACCTGAGGTATTTGAAACGTTGCACAATTTCCTATCTGAGTACAAACTTCTCACCTCTCCCAGGAAATAAGTGAAAAAATAACTGAACACTTTAAAAGGCTAAAATCAGCTTTTGAGAAGTACTTCCACAAACCTGAAAAAGGAAACTATTGGATTTCAAATCTTTTTGAAGAAGAATACTTTTGGATAGCTAAATTTTCAGTCCAGAAAAAAGAGAACTTGATTTAACTTTCAAATGACATTACTTTAAAAGCCAAATTTAAAGGGAAATGTTTTATTAACTTTTGGTCAGATATCAGCAGAGAATATGAACAGCTTACTGACAAGGCACTAACTTTCTGTTGTCATTTACAAGCATGAAGCTGGTAGAGAGAGCTTTCTCTTCATATATCTGTATTAAAAACAAATACCGTAATAAGTTGAATGCTGCTCTGGATTTAAGATTATACCTTAATCAGTCAAACCTGACTTCAAAATCTGTGTAACTCAAAACAAGCACTGATTGGAATAATTTAACTTAAAATGAAAATGAAATTAATAATATTTAATAATTATGATAACTTGAATTCAATAAATTGATCTTCCAAGTTTTAAATATGTATATACAATTTATTATTGGTTTCTTTTTTTATTAACCAATTTCGAAGAACAATGGTATAGTAAGTAGAAAAGTAGATGAAACACTGAGCACTAAACATTTGTACCTATACAGATAATCTTTTAATCTTTATCAATTCAGCAGCCCTGTGCACTCTCCTTGCCATTTCACTGCTATTGATTTACAATTAAAACAAGTTTAAAATACAACTATATAAAGTATAAACGTTTTTCTAATGTAAGGGTGTAAGGGATACAATTTAGGAAAAGGGCTGCCAAGTGGTATGTAAGTCAATACAGGTTGAGAACTGTTGCTTTAGAGGATTTTAAGTTTTGATGATAATGATATTTGTTATATCTTAATGTAATATTTTACAATCTTGACTATTGCTAACAGATGAAGAACTATTAGTTTAATTAAATAAATTTCAAATTTTTATCAGAATATTTTATTTTATAGCAATAAAAGAGAACTGTTCTCAGACATAAAAAACTGACACACAAACTGGAAATATATACTAAAACAATCACTTCACACCTAAGCGATAATTCCAGCAAACAAACAATAAAATGTTTGAACATTAAACTTTTTTATTGTTTGTTTGCTGGAATTATCGCTTAGGTGTGAAGTGGTTGTTTTAGAACTGTTCTCTGGAAAGGCAATGACTTTAGTGAACAGCTCTTTGTATTTTATTTGAATTGTAGGCTTTAGTTCATTACACAATAGCTCACTGTATGAATACTGTCTACCATTGTGGTCTTTTCCTAGTAATGTTCCAGTATTGGTTTTTTAGAGTACCATAACATAGTTTGTGCATGGGACTCCAAAACACTGAGAAAAATGACATTTTTTCCTATTGTTGGTTGGCTTTGAACTGTTTTGATTAGCAATTAAAAGGAAGAAGAGAGAGAGAGATCCTGACGCTTGTGGAATTTGAGCAATCATGGAGAAAAACTCCATGATTGCAAAAATGACAAGATGAAATGTGTAATTCCAAAACGGAATGTCATGTGATTGCAGCTGGTGATATTTATGACAGGATTAAAAATGCTTCACTCTGAGTTATGGGTGGAAATCATGAAAATATAATAAACATCTGTAGCCAGTGTCAGAATACAATATTGTAATAAAATATTGACATTGACTATACTATGTTCCCAAATTTAATTTCAAACTGCCCTCAACAATGAAAAAGGAACCAATTTAGAGAGGAAGAGAGGAGATTAGGACCAATCTGGATGCTCAATTGAAGATACAAACCCTTTAAAAAGCTCAAGGATAGCTCTTTATTCCCTGTGTCTTCTCCTAAAGTTTTTCTAAGGCTCCTCTATTTGCAGTCAAAAAGTTTTCCAAAATTGACAAATCATCAGTTTAAGACTTCACCAAGTCCAATAGCTATCCTCTCTGAACAGTAACTGTTCTTTTGGTACATTGTTCTCAAGGTGTACTTGAGGAACAATGTTCATTACAATGTAATATCAACAAGGTCTCTTTGGTTGGAAGAAGGAATTACTGAGAAAGCTGTCAACCCATCAAGAAGATCATCACCCTATTTAGTGGATTGTCATTCATCCTTGACCAGCTATTTTGCTATACTTTAGGAGTTCCTAAAATAGGTAATTATAATATACTTTTTCGTATTCCAATAAATGGGTCTTAACTATAAATGGAGTTTTTGCCTCAGTGTCCAGTTTACACCCTCTTGTCATCCTGAGTGGTATAAAAAGAGAATGTTGATCTCATTACACTAAATGTTATTGTCTGTGATTAAATATCATGGGGTGTTCTCATATTTGTCACAATTGCCAGATGTCCAGTCCAGCCTGCACCTTTATTAGCAAAGTGATCTAAAAGCTATCAATAGATGATTAGATGATTCTGTTTGTATGTTTCTGACATTTGTTTAGGGTCCCACCTTGCATAGACTTTATGAACGTTTTTACACAGAACCATGACTGATGCATTGTGATTTAATATTTCAATAGTCATGTGTCTATTCTAAAGAATCATGCCACAAATTTGTTCAATGCTGTCATCGGTAGTGAATGTAGTGGGGAATCTAGCTTTTTTTTTATATTGAGTACTTGTGTGAGTATTTTTGAATTTATTGATTCATTTGTGGTCACTGTTCTGCTGCAGTACACTATTCCCATATTGTACTGAAATTCTTTGATGGATTTCAGCCTCCCATACATCTTTAGCCCACAGAAATGCTATCACAGCTTACTGCTCATCTTTGATGTAAACTGCTTGATTCACATTCACCTGATAGTAAAGCAGCCATGTTAATATTATCAAATCTATTAACAGGAGTGAGCTATCAAGTTGAAACTTGCAGTACAAGACACAGAGAGTGAAGGCTATATCTAGCAATGCATATGTAGCTTGCATTACATTTTCAGTAAAATGTTATAACTGTACTCTGAATAATCATTGTAATAATATCTTTGTAACAAAAGTTAGATTGTATTCAGAGCAATTTTAACCAAGAGCATGAATGCTTGACAATATACTGTGATAAAAGTCATTAAAAAATAAATTATATTATAAAATTTTATAATTTCTTGATAATTTAATATATACATACAAACTATAAAAATAATAAGNTATAAATTTAAATCATCTAAGAAGTCAGTTTGTGTGAATCATAAAAGATATAAATGAAAATGTTTTGAAAAAATAAATGAACCAAAACAATAATTCAATCAAAAATATCTAGCAATAAGTTACTTAACTTTCCCAGCAGCATTTAAAACTGTTTGTGGTGCCATCTATTACAATATTTTATTTAAAAAACTTTTCATATTATTAATTATTATAAAATGGCAAAAATCTTAATTTTGAGAGTAGAGATGAATTTGATAAACTGTAAATGCTAATAATGAGTAAAATCATTATTACGTCTGCCCCCACTTGAGATATGACGTGATATTCAATATAATATTATTTATATCTATTCTATATATACTGTATATCAAAAGTAAAATGTACCAACCAAAAACAAAATCTACACTTCAAATATGAGCTATAAATAGAGGCTCAACTCTGCCTGCATGAAATATAACCAAATCAAACAAAACCAACAAGTACAGTACTACCTCAAGGATAGGAAATTAATCCATTCTGAAACTGAGATCGTATCATGAAAATGTCATAAGGTGAATCATTTTTCCCCATACAATTACATGTAAAACCAAATAATTTGTTCCAACACTAAAAACACTCAAATTAAAGCTAAGTAGTACATTAAAAAAAGAAATAATAACTATAGTAAGGAAAACACTGAAAAATGCATTTTGTAGTTGTAAATGTATAAATAACCATAATAGAATAATAATTGATAAAAAAAAATGTAGTTTTATTTGCACTTTACCTTTGAGGATAGATGACGGTGGAGGTATAAACTGGTAGTGGAAGAGAGGGAGAAGGGAAATCATACTAAAACTTAACTTACATAACATAATGTAACAATAACTTAAAAATAACTTAGAAAAGATAAAAAAATTAGTGTTGNGCAGTACACTATTCCCATATTGTACTGAAATTCTTTGATGGATTTCAGCCTCCCATACATCTTTAGCCCACAGAAATGCTATCACAGCTTACTGCTCATCTTTGATGTAAACTGCTTGATTCACATTCACCTGATAGTAAAGCAGCCATGTTAATATTATCAAATCTATTAACAGGAGTGAGCTATCAAGTTGAAACTTGCAGTACAAGACACAGAGAGTGAAGGCTATATCTAGCAATGCATATGTAGCTTGCATTACATTTTCAGTAAAATGTTATAACTGTACTCTGAATAATCATTGTAATAATATCTTTGTAACAAAAGTTAGATTGTATTCAGAGCAATTTTAACCAAGAGCATGAATGCTTGACAATATACTGTGATAAAAGTCATTAAAAAATAAATTATATTATAAAATTTTATAATTTCTTGATAATTTAATATATACATACAAACTATAAAAATAATAAGTTAAATGTTTGTAGTATATGATAAAATCATAGAAAATTATATGATATATTCCACTGGAAGAATATCTATGAATGTTTTTAGGAATTCAGTATGATAAAAGTTCCCCTGGTTGGAAGTTTCTATCAAGAGCAGCATGTTTATGCAGTAGAGCTGATTTTAAACCTGGACAAGAAAATGTTCCAATTTTAAAAAGGTATATGGCACAATTTTATATTTATTTTATTTATTAAAATTTCTATAACTTATAGAAATTCTAACTTATAGAACTTACAGAAATTTTAACCTGTAGGTGTTTAGGGCATTTCTTGTATTTATATTCTGTTTTGAGTTTCTGCACTGTAGTTTTTTATAGTATTTTAATTATTCTTGGAACACCATTATTTTATTTATTGAAGTTTTCTTATTTTGGATTCCTATTTTATTTTCTTATTTACAACCATTTTTGTTTCAAATATAACTTGAACAGACTCTTTATAAGGAAATTCTTCTTTTAATTGTTTATTCTGGATGATATCATGTATTTTGTTCTGTCATAAATTAAATAATCATATATTTTCTATAAAAGTTTTGAACAAAAATTTAATATAATTATTATATGTGTAATATTACTGTGTGTTATTGTACTGTACATTATCATTAAAATGTAAAATTATTGATGAAATACTTGTTGTAGTTGTGATTGAAATTCTGATTTTATAATTTTAAAGAGAATGTACTGGTGATGCATCAGAAACAGCAATAATGAAGTGCATGGAGTTAGCTGTTTCTAATGTTGTTAGTTATCGCCAGAGAAATCCTAAAGTTTGTGAAATTCCATTTAATTCAACAAATAAATATCATGTAAGTATTAAATTTTCTATAATTTATAGTTTCTTCATCTTAATTATTAAACATGTTATTTGTTTCTGCAAAAATATTATAATTATTTTGATAATTTTTTATTAATAGAATATAATTTTATTATTGTTTTAAAAAGCAAGTACTACAGGCAAAAATAAAACTGATTTGAAATCTGTTTTGAAAGATTTTAACATTTGATTTGTAACTACAGGTATACCTCACCTTACGTTGGTAATTTGTTCCAGGAGAGGCAACTTACTTGTCTCCGAATTTACTTGTCACTAGGCTAAACCACAAATAACCATTTCCAGTTCTGTATTTTACTTATAAATGCATTTTTAATAATATATGATTAATAAGAATCTATTTTAANGAAGCTGTAACAGTTTCTGACAAGTTACCAAACTTGTGTGAAATTTGGCATTATCATGGTAAAACACTACACTTTTTTGTGTCATCAATTCTGGCCTTTTCTGTTTGATGATATTACTCAATTTGCTTACTCAATGGCAGTATACTTTCAAATCAATTGTTAAATAGTCTGGTAAAAGCTCAAAAAAATGTCTTTAAAATCCCACCAAAGAGAGCAACTCTCTTTAAGAACATGTGGAACCCATATATCTTTGTATATATATATATATATTGAGCTTTGAAACAAAACCTATTCATTTCCAGTAATTATAAATGGTTCAATTCAACAAATTTAATCTCGTAGTGATTTCAAATGTTGTTATTTGGCAGTTTGCTTCAATCTGTACCTTTATTTTGTTTTCACTGGCTTCAACTGGCCATCCAGAATGTGGTGTATCTTCAATATTGAAATTGCGAGAACACAATTTTGTAAACCAGTTTTGACACTGTCTTACTCTCAGCACATTTTCTCCATACATGTACCACAATTTTTTTCTTGTTTGAACAGCACTTTGATTTTCCATATTTAATGGGACACCGAAAAAAAAACAAGAATCAAACAAAATTTTTTACAAATAAGCCTTAAAATGTCAGCTATCAAAGTATATAATGAAAATTAGGTTTAAAATTAAATTGGCTGGTAAAAATACATCTAATTCCTCTAGTAATAANAGAATATAATTTTATTATTGTTTTAAAAAGCAAGTACTACAGGCAAAAATAAAACTGATTTGAAATCTGTTTTGAAAGATTTTAACATTTGATTTGTAACTACAGGTATACCTCACCTTACGTTGGTAATTTGTTCCAGGAGAGGCAACTTACTTGTCTCCGAATTTACTTGTCACTAGGCTAAACCACAAATAACCATTTCCAGTTCTGTATTTTACTTATAAATGCATTTTTAATAATATATGATTAATAAGAATCTATTTTAAGCTTACAAACAAATAAATTTTAGTTTTTAATATAGTACAGAAAAAAAGTAATTAAATTTATGAATACATGTATGTACATATTGTAAATATACATGTTTACAATTTGGCAATGTTTACAGTACATTGCGAACTCTTTATTTTTGAATGTGGTTTGCTCTAAGACATTATAAAATAAGATGATCTTAATCAACATCAACATCATTTCAACACCGGGGATGTAACTCAACACCTTGGCTGGAACCTGTTACCAGTGCGTTCTGTGAATAATAAAGTTTATCACTAATGTTTTTGAACTGTTGAATAGTTGAACTCAGGTGAAATATACCAAATAACTAATGGAACACAAAATTAGAACGTGAATATTCAAATTAAATCGAACGTATGCCTGATGAAAGTCGTTACAAAGGGCATGTGCATTTTATGTGTAGATAATGGCTGTTAAAGGTCGGCATCCATAAGAGCCTGCCAGTCAACCGATAAATTTAGCTCATCTTTTTGGTTGATGCACATGGCGTTGTGGCTTGCTCTATAAATAGATATGGCCTCCAACCATCTTATGTGTTCAGGGTGAGACGTAGTTAGGATGACCTTGACTTGGTTAAATGCAGTCTCAATATCAGGATCAGAGGCATAAATAGCAAGGGCCATGTTGTGTCGCCCATGCTGAAGGTCTGCACAGTGTTTGGGTAATCTGGTTGCCAAGGATCGTTTAGTATAAGGTCCCTGTCACATCTGTTGTCCTTTAGAAGGATGGAGTAAATCCCAGGGAGTCTGTTATGGTTGGGAGAGTTTTCCCATTGCGGAGGATGTCAAAATCGTCGAAATCTCCTGTACATTATCCGCATGTGGTGTTTGTTGTGATTTCAGTGTACAATGATTTAATGTAGGGATTAAATGTGACAGGGACACAAGTTTCACTATCTGATCCATTGTCGGTGATTGTATGGTGGCGGAGGCGTGCATTGAGCAGTGGTAATGCTCAATCAAACGATGGGTCAGATTAGGGTAGCCGTGCTTGGTTGCAATCATCTTAATGTGGGTTAATTCAGTGGCTAGAGCTTGTAGGGTAGACGAGTGAGAAAATGCCCTCTTAACTAATGCATTAAATGCTGCTGTCTTGTAGAGAAATGGGTTGCGCGAACCTACAGGGATGTACATAGAGGCTGCACAAGGTTTGCAGTATACAGATGTGTGGATAGTTGACCCTTCAACTTTAAAGTTTAAGTCCAGGAAGTAGACATCTATGGTATTAGACTGTTCAATCGCTACGGTTAAGCCATAAGGATTGTCATTAACATTTTGTATGAATGCCAGCACATCTGGAACAGTCTTCCATAAAATGATGGTATTGTCTATATACCTCATATAAAATGATGTTTGGGAGGTATCGGGGAAAGATCTTGTGTTCTAAGTGTCTAATAACTATTTCGCAAAGGTCCCCAGATACTGGGCTACCCATAGGGACCCCCTTTTTTTGCACATAGACTGTTCCATTTTTAACCAGGGCCAACGAATTTCTAACGCAGTCGCATTCCTTGGAGATGAGTGAGGACCCTACGCCGATGGTATTAAGGAAGGCAAGAAGAATCATCGCCTTACCAGGTGTTTCCTCAACCCTAACTGGATTGCTCGATCCCCCCTCCAATGTTGCATGTCCAAGGTTGTTCTTTCAGCCAAAAACACATAAGACAAACTGGCCATTACGTCCGCTGGTAAACAAACGGTCTCATCCCACCGATTTTTTAGAAAAAGTGCTTGCCAAATTCCTTTGCGCAATAGTTCCGGGATCCCCATATGTTACTCCCTCTTCTGTAGCTGCTAAATCCACCATCGCTTCGAGTATTGGGGCACTACGGCCAGACACCTATACCTTCTACAAGCTAGATGTAATATCTATATATCCTTCAGTGCCCACCTTTGAGGCTGTAATGCTGGCTAATTCGCTGCTTCTAAAAGAGGGCTTTAACATCCAACAGGTGCTCGATATACGTGATGCCCTCACCTTCGTCACCGAGCACAATTATTTCCGTTTCAACCAAAAGATCTATTTACAAAAACAAGGGGTCCTTTATCCACTATCCTAGTGAAACTTGTTATGAGAGAGATTGAGCACAGAACGTTCAATTCCCCGCTTGCCATCCGTTACCCGAGGCTGTATTTGCGTTATGTTGACGACATCCTCATAGTGTGGGAAGGCACAGAGGAGTCGTTCCTTATCTTTATGCAACAACTCGCAAGTATATATCCTTCCATCAATTTCACTTGGGAGAAAGAAAGCGATGCGGAAGTAGCATTCTTAGACTTGCGTATACGTAAATTTTCGGAAGGACTACAATTCTCGGTCCATCACAAATCTAGATAGCTCCGCACATTATACCAGTGTGGCTGTCCGCCATTTTGTATATACATAGTTATAGTATTTAGATTTAAGATTCTTTGTTCTTTTCCTTCCTTCTTCTTTCTACTAATGACCATTTCCGGTCACCCGATCAGGAGCGGGAATTTCGTGGGTCCTGATTGGTGGCTTACCGACGTGAACAGGGCGCGGCCCTGCCCGTGGGGTACACAAGGTGAACAAAGGGGTAAGAAGGACACTTTTTGCCTGGACGACGAGGAGAAAGGGTTAAGAAAATATCGTCGGGACATTAAGTCAGGCTTAAGACAAAGAACCTGCCCAATGTGCGAAGTTTAGCGTAGTCCAAAGAGAAGAGAAGAGGACTAGTGACTTGATTGATGAGAGATAGTAGTCTACGGAAACTAAGTGCCAAATTTCATACTAGGAATGTTTAATATACCAAAGTCGGCCGAGAAAACCCCCGCAATTATCGGAAACCACCATCAGGACCTCCTGTGCTAACTACCGGTAGACCTTTTCTTTCCTTCCTTCCTTTTCCTCTTATTAGTATAGTGTTAGATTAAGTTAGATGTAAGTTAATTATAAGTTAGTGATTAGAACCTATATCGTGATAATTAAAAATTGTAAGATTCCGGACGAGAGTAGAGACCTGTTGTATATCTGTGTATTTGTCTCTGACGGGCATCTCTGTGTTACCTGTTAATCCCTGTTGTAATAAATTATTGTTTAATTGATATTCGTTGGAACGATTTGTCTCGTACATCTTTAACTTTCACAATGGCGTCCGCGACAGGATGCCCGTTGTAAAAAGAACTCTCGTTCAGATCGATCTTCGAAATTGAGTATTGTATAGTTTTAAGGTAACTGTTCATTTATCTTAGTCAGTTATGGACCGGGAGGACGAGCAAGTTTTAGAGCATAAGGGAGAAGTTAAACTTGAGAACCTTCCCATTGTAGTTACAGGGTTTTTGGGAATGATCCCTACCTTCTCAAATTCCCCGAGCGATAATGTTAATATAATTCAGTTTTTCCGCACGATGGATAACATAGCGCGACTAGCAAAATGGGGAGATGATGTTAAAATTGCGGTTTTACAAGCCAAACTGAAGGGAGATCCGTTAAATACGTTTATGTGTTTGTTAGAGCACACCCCCATACCAGATTTCGGAGAAATAAAGCGGAATTTGATAAAATGCTATGAGAAGTTTGAAGGTAGAGAGAGAGGGCATTTGGATCAATTGCTGAACATAAAGCAAGGAGGGAGAGAATTAATTAGTGATTATATTGTTAGGACAAAGACGGTTATGTCCAGGGCCATCCAGGAAAACCGTACTGTTGTTTCGTTCAAGGATGACGTCATTAAGGAAAGATTTATTAGAGGTCTCCATCAGAATATCCGTTGCCATGTGAGCCGCCGTGAGCCTGAGACGTTAGAACAGGCCTTCGAATGGGCCGAGAAGGAGGAACGTGTGGAGAGAGAATGTGGTAGCTCACGGGAAATTAGAAATATAGGTTACAATGCCCACAGTGATCAACGGTGTGAGGAGGGAAGGGAAAGCGCTAATCCTGTAATGCTCCACAGAGATGACGATCGCTTGGCAAGTTTAGAAAAAGGTATGAAATCCCTTCTCGAAGTCGTGACGAAGCTAGTCGAAACCCGGCCAGAAAGGCGCGACTATCCCGGCCGCCGGTGCTTTATTTGCGATAGCCCGAATCATCTTGCCCGTAGATGTCCAAATCGTAAGAGCCATGCTTTAAACTAGGACAGGAACTCGATGACGGTCAGCGTAGAGTTCCTAGTCTGGTGGTTAATCTGACCAAATTTATATTGTCTGGAAAGGGACTCCCATTAATAATTGGTAGCATGAAAACCGGGAACCTGAGATTCCTAATAGACACGGGAGCCGAGAAGTCCCTGATCGATTTGGGTTTCATCCGCAGGAAGAGTCGACCGGAGATTAACAACGCAATGACTAACGACAGATTAACTAGTATCCGGGGTATTAATGGTGCGATCACACAATGTGATCAGTTTTTGAGTTTAGTTATGAGCTATAATGGTAAAACAGTCCCGATCCGTTGTTGTTGTATGAAGTTTCCCCCCAATTTAGAATATGAGGGTATTATTGGGATGGATGTCATGGAGCAGTTCCCTTCCCTGATAGCCAGTGCGAGCGAGCATATCAAGCAGGAATTTTTATCAAAGTCGAAGAAGGGTCCGCTAAGGTCCTCATTCGAATGCTTGAGTAGCGGGCTATTATCTGAGTCCCCATCTCTGGGAACGCATATGTCGAATAGTAGTGACCAAGTAACCCGCATACTCAACCGGTATCCTGGTCTTTTTGCCGAATCGATCGAAGATTTAGAAGGTACGAAATTATTTACCCATAAACCCGAAGTAGACACCACCCGTGTAGTCAATGTTAGGCAATACCGTATACCCCAATGCTATCTGGCGGATCTAAAAAAGTTGATTGATTCCTACTTAAGAGTGGGAATTATAGAGAGAAGTTCTTCAGAATGGAATTCCCCCATTCACATTGTAAAAAAGGAGTCGGGCGAAATCAGGATGACACTAGATTTGCGCAAGGTCAATGAGATTACGAAACCCCAGATGTTCCCTTTAGCTAGAGTTGACGAGATCCTAAGCACCTTCCATGGGAGTAGATATTTTTCGGTGATTGATTTAAAATCGGGGTATTTCCAGATCCCTTTAGACCCGGCGGTAAGGCACATATTCGCCTTCACCACGCCGTGGGCTAAGTACCAGTTAACACGGATTCCCCAGGGAGGAAAAAATAGCGGTCGTTTTTTCCAGTATTGCATGTCACGCCTCCTTGCCCCATTCATAGGCGTAAACTGCTATGTTTTCCAGGACGATATCATCCTTTTCTCTCCTACTCTAGAGGAACACTTAAAACTCATCGATCAAGTAATCAAAATATTATATGACGCTAATCTGAAACTCCACCCTACTAAGAGCAGGTTCGGGGTAGAAGAAATCAAATACCTTGGTCACGTGATTGGGATGAAAGGAATCTACCCGGACCCTTGTAATGTAGAAGCTATTAAGAAAGGTAACCCACCGCGGAATGTTAGGGACGTTCGTAGTTTCTTGGGGATGGTGGGGTTTTTTCGGAACTTTATCCCTAACTTCTCCAAATTAGCATTACCTCTAACGGAATTAACGAAAAAGGGAAAACCCTTCTCATGGGATGAGAATTGCCAGGCGAGTTTTATAAAATTTAAGGAAGTATTATCCAACCCCCCGTTGTTAGCACACCCCGATTTCTCATCCCCATTCGTTTTGTATACTGATGCGTCTGATCGATCGTCAGGAGCAGTCCTCGGCCAGCAACGAGATGACGGCGTAGTCCCATTAGGATATTTTAGCCGGAAATTTAGAGGACCGGAATTGCGTTATTCCACTATTGAGAAGGAGTGCCTAGCCATAATTCTATCCCTCCAACATTTCAAATCCCTTATATTGGGCCATGATGTAAAGGTATACTCTGATCATAAACCCCTATCATATCTTAGGAATATGAATAACCAAAATGATCGACTAATGAGGTGGGCAATCGAGCTGTCTAACTATAACATTATAGTAGCACATGTTAAAGGCAAGAATAACCCTGTAGCTGACCTCATGTCGCGCCCAATAAGCCCCAATTCCCAACACGATTCTATGAACCACAGTTCGAGTGGGGAAAATGGGAATTTGTATCAACGGGTTATAAAGTCTCAGGAAGAGGATGAGTTCCTAAGTACCATGAAACAGGGGCTGGAGAACGACCGTCGGAAGGGAGAGTTCATTAATGTTAAGGGAACCATCCAGCCGGAATATCAACTTGATGGTGAGGTATTAGTCCATGTTAAGCCTGGTCGGTATAACTTATACCGGTGGAAGCGCGTCTGTGTTGGAAAAGGTATGAGTAGGGAGGTAGTTAGGGCCTGCCATGAGTCCGGCATGGGAGGGCACTTAGGTGCTGAAAAGACGAGTCAGTTGGTTGACAGACATTATCATGTTAAAAACCTTCATGCTATAGCTAAGTCCATTATAAAAGGTTGCAAAACTTGCCAGCGATTCAATCTCCATCGTGGAAAGGAGCCATTTCAAGAGACGGAGGTAGCAAGCTTCCCTTTCCAAAAATTAGCAATAGATATTATCGGTCCCTTAACTGTAACAAACAGCGGAAATAGATACATCCTATCGGTTATCGATGTGTTCACGAGATATGCGGAAGTTATCCCTCTTCGGGATCAAACAGCCAAGGTCATCGCTGATGTTATATTCGAACGTATTGTATGCCGTTATGGGTGCCCCGAAGTGATTATCTCTGACAGGGGGGCAAATTTCACGTCCACATTATTCAATGATTTATGCGAAACCTTAGGTATTACACGCAAAGTCACCACTGCTTACCGCCCGTGTGCGAATTCAGTGTGTGAAAGGTTTAATAAATCGATCTGCGGAATAATAGCCCGGTTATCGAGAGGTAGGAATCGGGATTGGGATCAGTATATTGCCCAAGCGGCTTTTTCCTATAATAACGCGACCCATTCTTCGACCGGTGAATCCCCCGCATTCCTCCTTTTAGGCTTCGATCCTCGGATACCCGAAGTGTTCCCCACAGGGACACAAACTACTACGAGTATTTCTGACCATAGGAAGGAAATAATGGAAAAATTAACCGTACTTAGGAATCAGGCATATTTAAGGGGTCGGCACCAAAATCTAGATAATAGGGGGAGATGTAACTTACAAAGGAAGGCGCGGAGGTTTGAAGTAGGCCAAAGAGTGTGGGTGTTGCGAAAGCATCGTGGGAGAAAATTTGGCAAGTTCTCCCCCAAGTACTTAGGTCCTTTTCGTATCACCCGGATCCTAGGTCCTGTAACCGCGGAGTTAGGAGAAACTTCAAAGGATAAGACATTTGTAATCCACTTCGATAGACTTAAGCCATATTTCTCACATACTGTGCATCGAAATCATACACCGAACAGGACTAACCGAGAGGATCACCTTGACCAGCCCGAAGATGAAGAAGAGGAGGATGAAGGTAACATAATACGAAGTTACCAACAACGCATCGCACCCCCGAGTCATATCAGAGAACCTGTACATCAGGAAGCCAGGACAACGCCAAGTGATCAACTACAGGACTCATATCAAGGCAGATACAACCTCAGAGGGAGGAGAGTGGACTATCACAAACTCCACTGTGGAGTTTGAGCTCCCCTGATGAGGGCATGTGTGGCTGTCCGCCATTTTGTATATACATAGTTATAGTATTTAGATTTAAGATTCTTTGTTCTTTTCCTTCCTTCTTCTTTCTACTAATGACCATTTCCGGTCACCCGATCAGGAGCGGGAATTTCGTGGGTCCTGATTGGTGGCTTACCGACGTGAACAGGGCGCGGCCCTGCCCGTGGGGTACACAAGGTGAACAAAGGGGTAAGAAGGACACTTTTTGCCTGGACGACGAGGAGAAAGGGTTAAGAAAATATCGTCGGGACATTAAGTCAGGCTTAAGACAAAGAACCTGCCCAATGTGCGAAGTTTAGCGTAGTCCAAAGAGAAGAGAAGAGGACTAGTGACTTGATTGATGAGAGATAGTAGTCTACGGAAACTAAGTGCCAAATTTCATACTAGGAATGTTTAATATACCAAAGTCGGCCGAGAAAACCCCCGCAATTATCGGAAACCACCATCAGGACCTCCTGTGCTAACTACCGGTAGACCTTTTCTTTCCTTCCTTCCTTTTCCTCTTATTAGTATAGTGTTAGATTAAGTTAGATGTAAGTTAATTATAAGTTAGTGATTAGAACCTATATCGTGATAATTAAAATTTGTAAGATTCCGGACGAGAGTAGAGACCTGTTGTATATCTGTGTATTTGTCTCTGACGGGCATCTCTGTGTTACCTGTTAATCCCTGTTGTAATAAATTATTGTTTAATTGATATTCGTTGGAACGATTTGTCTCGTACATCTTTAACTTTCACACCAGCAGAGGCCTTTCAGCCTTCTTGATACGTTAATACTGCCATTGCTTCCCTTGTCAGAAGGGCTTATTTACTGTCATCCACGCAGGAGCTGATAAACGTCGAGTTAGATATCGTCAATTTGGAGGTACGTGCTGCTGGCTTTTCACGTGCAAAGTTTACGCATGTGCTCAATAAGGTAAAGAAAGCACTGTTTCCAAGTACTACTTTATGCAGCAAGAGAGAATCTTCAAAGGTACAAATAACGTTGCCTTACCTTGGACCCCTATCTTTACGCATCTGCAGAATCTTTAAGCAGCACAACCTTGTACTACCTTTAACCCCACTTCCAAACCTATGCAAACTTATTTGTAATGATAGAGACAAATTTTTCATTCTTGAGAAATCGAGGGTCTATGCTGTACCTTTGGAAAATCAGGCAACGGGAGTAAACACAAGATATATTGGGGACACCACTAGAATGCTTTCCAGCCGCCTTGATGAGCACCAAGACAATGTTAGGAGGGAAAGAAACACCACCGAGCTCGCAAGGAAGGTACTTGAGCAGGGTTACAACCTGCTATGGTCCCAAGCGGTTATGCTCAAGAGCTGCAAGGATCGAAAAACTGTTTTTATATGAGAATCTCTCCTCACTGTCACCTTGGACACTTGCAACACCCCTACGCTCGAGCTGCCTAGTGTATGGGTCACGCTGTATAAGGGTTTAAGCGAGTATTAGCAGTCTCTAGTATGCATGTAGCGTGAGCTTGGCTCTGCGCATGCGCCAGCTTGCACTTTACGGAGCTGTCTGCTTGTTTGGTTTTCGAATTATGTTTAAATATTTACTTCGTGTTCTTAACGGCTTTAACATAATTTCAAATTATCTTATGCGTTCTAGTCTGCATTCGATTATTTTTGTTTAAAAGCTTTTTGGTAAATATCTGTATTCGCCTGAGGACGACGACAATAAGTTCGTTGAAAGTGCTAGCGATAAAGAAAACGCATGTAACGCTGAGCTCAGTGCATTTGTTTTTGTTATTATATATTAATTTGGCGTGTTAGTCATCCTATTGATTACTAAAAGTTAACAAAAGTATACTATTGTTTTTCGTTACTAAGAGAAATATATTTATTAAAACAATCAATAATTAACTCACAATTACAATTAAAAGTACTGTATTATGTGTTAATATTAATTTTAGTTAAACAAGGGCATTTTCTTTTTACAGAGTATTGTCATCTGAGTTTTTTTGTTGTTGATCAGAAATATCAGCAACATCTTAATTTTTTTTGACCATAAAAATTTTTTATATATGACAAAATAAAAAGTAAAAATATGTTATTAATTGAAAATTTGTTCTGTCAATTTGCAATTATTTTCCAGAATTTGTGCTCACATACTGAATTGTTCAGTTTGGGAACAGTTCAAGTACCAAGATACCATCATATTTCATTTTTATGAATGATTACTTATCTATGGTTAAAAAAAGAGTTTAATAACACTGACCTAAAATTGTTTAAATAATTTTCATATTTAGAAAAGTTAATGTATTAAAAAAAAAAAAAACACTGTGACAGTCTTAAAGGTTAAAGTCTGAAAGCAACGATGACACCTGGTTGATAGAAAAGCTAGGATAAGGAAGAAACAAATTTTCTTCCTTATCAAACACCACCAGTTTTCATTAAAGTAAACCTGACAAAAGGATCAAAACTAATTGAAAATTGTAATATTCTAAAATCCGTGGGCAAATTTGAGACAGCATGCTTACTTGAAGAAAAAAAATCAAATAATGGTGTTTGTACTTAAAAGTTGTGAAATTTTGTATGGAGAATTTCTCAAATTCTTGAACCATGTTAGAGTAAAACTACATTGTAGAAGTACTGTCTTGTATGAGGGACACCTGTATAATAAACTTAATCAAAAATCAAAAAGATTTTTGCTGTTTAAGTTTTGTCTTTAAATCTAGAAATAAAAGAGTCAAGAAATATCATTATTGAATGTCTAGAGATATTATTTAATTAAAATAATACCTCCTTTACAACATTTGCATTAAAAATTCAATTGAGGCCATATAGAATAAACTGTTTTCATTTTAGAAATAATACTTAAATCTTTAATTAAGATTTTAGAACATACCATAATGATCATTTAAAAAATATATTTTTTTTTCTTAATTACAATCTTAATTAAGCATTTATAATACTTTCAGCTGTTTTTAAAAATTATTATTTTTAAAAAAGTAGACTATTATTAAAAATTTCAAAAATTTTTTTTAATTTTTATTTTAAAAAATCTTAATTTTAGATAAATTATTTTTGTAAGCAGATGTTGATCAGATTATGACCTAAAATGTTTCTTAAAGTAAAATTTTTTGACTACCTGATTTGATCTGTCAGTTCATTGAGATTAATTAAATTTGTTAGTTAATTATTGAAGTTTTCAACATTTCATTATTAATACTGTTTTACAATAATTTAGCATCAGATAATTCATATAAAATTGCATCAATTTAATTGTCTTTTCTCTACAACTCATTTTTTTTCTGGTGTTTACTCTATGTTAAACATTTTTTATACTCTCCAGAACCCTTTTCAAATAATAAGTATGACATATATTATGTCATACTTATTTGAAAAGGATGCATTCACATGAATATATATGGATATGTATACATGTACTTATGTACATGTACAGTACATATATGCACACAAATTATTTTGAGAAACTTGTTATCATAGTATAGTTTGATTTAACAAAATAATGGACAATATTTGTGTGTTACCAAATCAACAAGATTATTTGCATAAGAATTTTAAGGCTTGCTAAAATAAAAACTAATTTTTTGTATTTGATTGTATTGTAATAAAAGTTATTTTTTATGAAAATATAAAAAAGAAATTAAAAAAGATTACATTCATTGTAATTTATGTAAACTTACTGTCAGTATTGGACTGGTGACAAATTTCTGCTTGGAAAAATATACCAAATGTATGTATGTATGTATGTATGTATGTATGTATACACATACATTGTAATACAGTCGACACTCCTATAACACGGGCTCCTATAGTTTGGATTTCTGTATCACGGTGAAAAAATTGCGACAGTATTCGTACAAACATGCTAACAAAACTCCTATAATTCGGTAAAATGTCATCGCCAACTTGTGTTGCAACAGGATTGGTCGAATCTAGATCAATAGCAGATATTGCACAAACCATTGAGTTTAAACGAGCAGCAGACCTACTAAAAACCATTTATTATTAACGTCTATAAAAATTATATTTATATTAATGATGTCTCCAAAGTTTGATGAATTTTTCTCAAAAAAAGAATTTATCAGGAAGCACACGAGCGCCATTCAATGACAAGCTCCACAACGAAAACAAGCTTAAGCAATGGCGTAGTCAAACAGTGCACACTCGGTAAGTAATCCTACAATTTTTTGTTTATAGCATAGTTTATATGGATTATTCCCAAAAAATTATACATATTTTGGAAATGTTGAGTCATATTAGTCTAGAATCGATTAATTTTATGGAAGAAACCTTTCAAACATCTGTAGTTTGTAAACTGCATATGTGCCGGGCTGTGATTGGCTGGACTCGTAGAAAATGGATTCATAAAAACCGGAACGTATCTACCGTGTTATAGGGGGGTCGACTGTATATACATTTATATTACAGAGTGTATCAAAAAATATCAGTGTTCAGAATATAAATATGTATAATTTGTCTTACTTGCAGTATAAAATAATAAACCATACCTGATATGAAAGAGGAATGTACAAAGTTTTAATAACACTTATTTTAAGTATAAACTCTTTATATATATATAAAGTTAGATGCAACCATACCACACAAGCATTGGGAGAAATAGTGATGATAACACACATCATCTTACAACCTGAATTAGAATAAGACTTTTGAAATTTAATACAGTAGACAAAGATTGTATTTTGTTTATTAATTTATTTTTCTTGAGTGAAATGTAACATATATTAAAATAAGGAATGACCACCCTGCAAATGACCCTTCAAGAAATTTCCAATTTTCTAGGGAACCAGTCCACTACTGCTTATTATATTAACATGTTTCATATTACAGTACATGAACTGTTAAAATATATTTTTTATAGGTAACTATTCATGAAACTGAAGATTCTGATGATCCTAGTTATATTTTATGTATGAAAGGAGCACCTGAACGAATTTTAGATAGATCTTCAACAATATTTATTAATGGAGAGGAGAAAGAATTGGATGAAGAAATGAAGGATGCATTTAATAATGCATACTTAGAATTAGGTGGCTTAGGAGAACGTGTTATTGGTAAATATTTATTAATATGATATGATAGTCACCATAAATATTAGGTAACCAAACAAGTTTGTGCAGTTTTTTTATTGTTATCATTTCACCACAAGCCAAGAGAATGCAGAAAAGTTCAATGTAAATGGTGAAGTCATTCTTTTGTATTTACATCATCTACAAAAAATATGGTAGCTGATAAATGTGTTCCAAATATACTGACTTCCAATAACAAACTTTAGTGGTTTACACTATGTTATTGCTTTTCATGTACAAGAATAAATTGTTTTTAAACAGGTTGTTGAAATACAATGGAAAATGGATTATCTACAAGAACACCTAGTACTCCTATCATTGGTTGTTATCCAATGAACCTGTACCATAAACATCAAAGCATAAGGTCCACCAACAGAAAATTTTGTTGTCTGTCTGGACTATAACTTATATTTTCCTGTATCAACTTCATGCTAATCATTGCTCAGTTCCAAAAAACTGCCAACATTTGTCTTTACATATATGCAGCAGACTTTTTTCTTTGTTCTGGGTACTACACAATAGATAGTTTTGAAATTGAGAAGCACTTGTTACAGAACTGGTAATTTTTTTCCAGTCTGAAGACTGGGAGTTTAATCAGAATGATATTTAAAAATTTGTATTTCATTGATAAAAGTTTAAACATTGTTCTGGTGCTTCTTTCCCTGAATGAAAAATGTCTTTATTCATTTTTTACATATTGCTTAATTTTATTCTCAAGAACTGTACAAACTATTTTGGTTACCTGATATATTGGTTAAGATTGTTTTGTTGTTATTACATTTAATAAAATGTAATTTGTTTTAATTTAAAAATAAGGTAAACTCTTCTAAAATTTAAAGTAAAAACAGTTTATAAAATTGTTGTAAAACAGAAATATGCTAAATTAAACGTTAGGAAACATTAAAGTGCAAACTGCATAAAACATAAGATAAAGAATACAAATTTACCACTTGAATGCATAGTGGTGCATGTTCTAATGATACAAAAAGTATAAAAAAAATAAAATTCAGGATTTTTGAATCCTTGTATTTTCTTTTTAATAAAAGCCTAAAGGGATTGACTTATTTAAGCTTTTTTTATGTTCATATTTGCCAATAATTGTATACAATTGTTGGCAAATTATGAGTTCATGGGGCGAGGGGACAGAGCCCTCTAATCGTCGGATTGGCGAGATCCGCTCACAGCGTCACTGGATGGCTGTTTATCGAGTGGCGAGGGGTTGAGAAAGTCGACGTGTATCTGGGTGAGTAATGGTAGACAGGTTCACAGGCTAAACAAACAAATAAGGAGTTTATTATATACTAATCTAATTTACAAGAGCATTCATAAAGAATTACATGATTAAATGCAGATAACATATAAATCTATTGATAAAGGTGATCAAACTAGTCACTATGCCACATGCCTAACCTCTAGAGAGAGAGAGAGAGAGTTTACAAAAGTTTCTGCCTCAAATATACCTCAACATGCTGTCGGATGACTGTATGCAATGATCATTCTGGAATATGGAAGCTGGAACAGTTCTATGTCTTCTATCTGCTTCTTCTCAGACAGGACCAGGACAGGAGACACTTGTATCTAGAACTTCCTGTGACAATCGCACTGAGGGACAATCATTTTTATACGATCATTATTGGCACTGAGCCAACTGGCTGTTCACTCATTACGATGACTAATTTGCAGGCACACGATGACATGCCCTTCTTCCTTTCTAACTTGTTGATGTTAAGAGTTGACATCCGATCTATTTCAGTGAGAACGTCCGATAGTTTTTTTTCTCGTCGACCGAGGTTTACACTTCCTTCGAAAAAATTCATCTAACAGTAAACTTCAAACCGTCAGGCTCACATATAGATTGTAATTATTTGAAATTTTAAGAACATTTATACATAAATGGAATTTTAATTTCTAAATGAAAATTTTTTCTTTAGAATGTTATTTTATAACTAAGTGCTATATTTCTGCAATTTTCAATTGTATTTTCTTTCAAAATAAATATAAATATAAAAAAATTTGATTAATAAAAATGTGGAATAAACATTGGAAAACCTGATATATACGAAGCGTGCAATGCCATAATGTTGTAAATGCCAAAAAAGAAACTTTTCAGGAGAGGTAAAAAACATTTTTTCTAATGAATGAATTCATTTCAATTTTACAATAAAATGGTAAAAAAAAACTTACTGGGTTATAAATTCTCTGGAATATCAAAATGATGAAAATATAAGTCGGAACGTTATACGTGCCAAAAGTCATGTGACTTGCACTCTGGCCCTTTAAATGTTATATTTTCACATAAATTCATCTTCAAAATACAACCATTTACACTGCTAATATCACCACAATATTCTTTTGTGGCAGAAAACATTGCATATAAAATTCAATTCTTCAATAGAACATATTTAGAAAAAAATGGCATTTACAACATTATGGCATTGCATGCTTCATATGTGGCTTGGAAGAATAATGTTCAATATCAAATGCATTACATTTGACATTGGTCCTTATTTTTCCAAACCACATATATTTTATGATGCAGTAATTTTCACAGAAACAAACTAGTCAAAATTATGTTGTGGTGTATCTTACCATGTATATATATGTTTTATTAATTGACCTTCTAAGTTATCCATGATCTCTTCATCTACATAATTAACCCGCACTATTTTCCCTGTTCATGTTCAACTCTTCCAGCCTATGTGCATTTTCTGGCGAGTTTTGGGCTCAAAGGGTTTTTCTTTTTTGACCTACATCATAGCATAGAAGGACGGGTGAGGAGAAGATGCGGAGGTGACAATGAGAGAGGAACCCAAGGAAGGCTCAGTCAACAGTGATTTAGAGAACTTTTTGTTAAGAACTGGTGCCCTTGAGATACAGAGGAGGATTCATATATGGATATTTCATCTTGTCGAAAGATGCCCACGTGATCAGGTTGTATCCTCTCAATTAACTGGGATAGACATTGAAAATTGCCTAATTCGCTAGACAAAGAAAAGGGATTCCCTTCTAATATAATCTTCCTATCTTTCTTTTACTAACATAAGTAACATTAGTTTTAGTTTAATTTAAGTTAATTTTAATTAGTAATATAAGAAGATTGAAACGGATTAAGAACTAGCCTGTTTCGGGACTCTCACGTGTGATTAGACCTACGAGCATTGTTAACAAGGAAAAGTAAACGGTTAGAACTCTGTATTGTACAGTAAGAAAGTAAAGTGTACTATTATGGATGGTTTTGAGATCTGTAATTTTAGTTGACTGGAAGTAAATACACACTATTATTGTATCTTTGAAATACGTGGGGGTCCATGGTGCATTACTTATATACATGTGGTTCTCATTAACCCGTCACACCACAATGTAATCAAATAAAATAACAAAAATATAGTAAAATGTCTAAAATTAAACAAAAGAACACATAAATAAAAAATATCACCATTAGCAATGTCAATTTGAGAGAATTTTCAGAATCAAAAACATAATTTAAAGTTGATATGGATCAATCAATCTCAGCCCTGCTATTGTGAAGCATTTCTAGTAGCAAAATGTATTTAAATGTTGCACAACAAAGAATGGTTTCTGAAGTATACAACAAACTTTAATGAAACCATTTGTTACAGCTAATATTAGAAAAAAATCTTGTCTACTTGACCAATGAAATTGTGCCATTTTGTACCATCCAAGTATCGTGGTAAAAATGTCAGTGGTAGGATAAAATAACCAAACTCTTTATATGGTTTTTGTTTTAATGTTTCTTATATTATAGTATTTGATTCATATAACAACAAAGTTATCTTATGGGTTTATCACATCAAGTGACCAATCTAACACATTTTAAAAATTCTTTAAATTGTGTACAGTAGAGGAATATAGAATTTTAAAAATATGTTAAATTGGTCACTGATAAACCCTTACATAAGACAACTTTTGTAGTTATATAAACCAAATACTATAATGTAATATAATAGAAGGTTTAGAATTATAAAACAATCTAAAATTCTTAATGTTTGTTCTTATTTTTTGCCTGAGCAATGCTGGGCTTACCTATAGTTTATAATAAAATATTACCATTGAGTACATGTAAAGTTTTTTCTATTCTTTTTGACTTTGTAGTATGTGCAAATGGAGTGTTCTCTATTAAACTGGATTTTCAACAAATGATTATATATGTTTTTGATATTTTAGTCTGCCTAGGTTTATAAATTGCATTTATATAAAGTTTTAATTACATTTATTTAAAATTTACAAAAACAAGATCAAAAACTACACAAACAAAACATGATAGTTCCAGTGATGTGTGATAGCAGTCTGGGGACATGGCTGACAGCACATCTTTATAGTCAGTCCTGGTACTAAGTGTGTCTCCTCTTTTTACCTTTTCTTCTGCTTTTTTGCTTTAGTAGCCCATTCTCTCTTATCTTTTTCCCATTTCCTTTACCTCCTCTTCTATGCCCTGCTGGCTTGTAAGGAAACCCATGCTCACACCTTTCTATATTCTTGACTCAGGTGAGAGGTAATTTTGCAGATGGTCACAGGACCAAGAAGAGCCATCATTAATTACTGTCAGGACAGTAATAAACTGCTAAAAATTTTAAATTCTGACAGTTATGTATTGCTTAAGTTAAAGAATATATTTAAATAATTATGAAAATATGTAAAAATACATTATAAAATAATAATGTTGTATAATATAGATATTAAAAAATTGGAAAGAGTAGTTTGTTCAAAAAAATTATAAGGAAAAAATTCAGTATATCATATTTTGATTCTTTTTGATTTTTCTTATTTTTGAAAACTGATGATAATACATTTAAATCCTATAATTTAAAATTCTAAAATGTTTGAAAATATAAGCAGGAAATTAATATAATAGTAGAGCATCGTTTATCCGAATCAATTGGGGACTGGGATTGTTCGGGGAAAAAAATCGATATTTCGGATAACCGATTGTGTACGAAAAAATATATTAACGTATCCCATGTTGAAATTTTTCTCTGTTGCATCTCTCTTTGTGTTGAATTTTCGTTGATGTTAAGCCTTAATCATAGCTATTGTATTGTTAAAAATTATTTCTTTATTTTGTACAAACAAAATAAATATATTGAAAATATTAAAACAAAAAAATTATATTTTGGAAGTTAATTTAGTATCAAAAATGTTCTATTCAGCACGGCACAGTCCAACTGGAATGCTTTCAGTTAACCGACGTTTCGGTTGATTGGCTTTCAGATAAATGACTCTCTACTGTAATTTCAAATCTCAAAACATTCTTTAATATAACAATTGTTAGATATCTTTTATACTCAATTTCAGTAATTTATATTAATAATGATTAAATGTATCTCATAATATGAATTTCAATTAATATTTTATTTATTTGTATTTATAGGTTTTTGTGATTATAAGTTGCCCTCAGACAAATATCCACCTGGTTATCCATTTGACCCAGATGAACAGAATTTTCCTCTAAGTAATCTTAGATTTCTTGGTTTGGTATCTATGATTGATCCACCTCGAGCTGCAGTACCAGATGCAGTAGCAAAATGCCGTAGTGCTGGTATTAAGGTATATTATGGAATAATCAATTTTTTTACAATATTAATTAAATATTAAATCATAATAGTATATAAAGTCTTTAGATGTAATACACTATTATAATCATTATGTTTAATTATGCTCATTATCATACTGATAGAAAACTATAATGATATGCTCTTCTAAATGTCTGGAAAAAATCCAACTGTATATTTATATGCCATATTAACTGCTGGACTCTTGGAATACAATCTTTAACTTAATTATGGCTTAAGAAATTGACAGTTAATGTTTGACTGTAATAATATACTGGACTTTGTTATTGTTTACATTTATATATGTATGTCATAATGTCTCACATGATGACCGAATTTCAAATTTGCACTGATAAGCTTTCTGTTTTTTTTCTAAAGTTATTAATTTAAATTTTAATAGAAAATTATTAGTTATTGAACATATAATTATAGATATGTCTACACCAGAAAATTTCTGTAAACATACTTTATGAAAGCAACCTCAAAAACATATTTACAAAAATTTTACTTGTTTTAAAAATATTCATAAATGTATTCTTCATAACTTAATTTTTTTTCTTTTTTAATTTTTATTTTCACATTTGTTTTAATGTGTTCTAATGTATCCTAATGTTTTTTTCCATACATGTTTTTAGCTCATTTATTTATTTGTTATTTATTTTATTGTCACAGGTTTTATTGTTATGCAGGGTGGAAATCTTATGTCTCAATCAGACTTTTCCTATTGTAACTAAAGTAAATTAATTAACACCCTGTTAATTTTAAAATGCTTTTTGTGTGCAATTAAATTATCAGGATTTCCTTATCCTTTTAGCTCATATTTTTTTTTTATATTGTTATGGGTTTTATTATTACATGGGGTGAAAATCTTTAGTCTCAATCAGACTTTTCCTATTGTAACTAAAATAAATAAATATAGATAAATAGAAATATTAAATTTTATTATTTGTCTATAAGGAAGTTGTACAGTTATCATTGATTCAAGAAATTTACTGTTAAAATGTAAAGAAAATAAAATATGTGAAATTTATATGCTTTTAAAAACTTAATAAATTTTAATTATTATTGTTCAAACAATTTAATTTTATGTAAGTAAATTAATTTAACATATTCACTCTAAGAAAAGCTCTGTTCAGTTTTATGTAAAAAGTGAAATAAGTTATCCTTATTATTTCACATTAAATACAAAGTAAATTTCAAAACTATATTTTAGAAACAAAGATTTAGAACATGAAATAAAAAGTTCTATAATATATGTTTCTGACCATATATTTTAGTAATAGAAAACTTTCAAAAATTTATTCATTGAAAAGATTGTGTGTGTATGAAAAATTACAAAAATAACTTTTTTATTTAAATTGGTGATTTAATTATTCATAGAAAATAATTTATGATTATTAATGTTTTATATTAGATTTTAATGTTTTTCATAGATAAGAAAAGTAAAATTTATATATAATTTTATATTGTAAAGTACAAAATCTAGAGAGATTTTTCTGAAACAGTATTATACAGTGGATGATTGGTTAACGAACATAATCCATTCCAAGACTGTTTGCTATTTGAATTGTTCGTTAACCAATTATTGATTTAACATAGATTTTTATGGGAATTTGATTAATTTGTTGTGGTGCCCCCAAAAAATAAATAAATAAATCCATAATTTTTTAATATATTTATTTACATGTAATAACAAACTAAAAGCAATCTCTCCATTTTTTCACATCTTTGTTTCTTAGATGTGATTTTCATCACTTTATCTGTTTGAGCATTTTTGATTATATCTTTCTTAGCTAAGATTGTGCCTACTGTAGACCTGGTGAAGTCATACTGCCTAGCAACATCAGACTTATTCTACCCACTCTACCTTTGCTGTTATCTTTTGCTAAGTTTCTATAGTGAATACAGTTCTTGACAATCCACTCTTTTTAGGTCCCATAATATTATCAGTTTTTTTATAAATAAAAAGTTCAGAAAAACACAAAATTTCGGAGAACAGAAATCAACCAGTGCAAAAAAGATTATGTATACAGTTGTGAAAGTCTCGTTTCATAAACTATTCATAGATGCCAGTAAAATATAGTTTTACAAATCTTAATTGCATCATCACTTCTTATGTTTGTTCTGTCAGGTGTTCATTATCTGAATATGTGTTGTGTTCATTGTCCAAACATAAAAATCTCTTGCAAAAGTTTTCATTGTCTGAACTGTTCATTAATTAACCAATCACCCACTGTATATTAATGTATTAAAGAAAAAATGTTACATAAACATTAAATTTTTTAACATGGAATCTAAATTATAATCTGACATATCTAGGTTATTATGGTTACTGGAGATCATCCAATTACTGCCAAAGCAATTGCTAAAGCAGTTGG
Source organism: Centruroides sculpturatus (assembly GCF_000671375.1). NCBI lineage: Eukaryota > Metazoa > Arthropoda > Arachnida > Scorpiones > Buthidae > Centruroides > Centruroides sculpturatus. The sequence continues at coordinate 412,241 of NW_019384563.1, forward strand.
AATTATTTCTGAAGGAAATGAAACTGTAGAAGACATTGCTCAAAGATTAAATATTCCAATAGACGATGTTAATCCAAGGTAGGAAATATATAAATAAATTAAGTATGTTTTTTAAGAATTATGCATTTATACTGTTGGTAAAAATTCAACCTGTTATCTAGTATCTTTCATTTCCACAGTCTCTATAAAAATTCTCTTTTTTTCTGTTTATTTTTCAATAGAATTCTTTAATTCATCTTCAACCTTTGAAATCTTTGTTCTTACATTTTCAAAAATTATATGATTTAGCTAACATTAATGCATTTTCAACATTAAATACCACTGATGATTCATTTGTATCTTTCATCTTAGCTATTATTCTCCAGTAATGACATACCACCATAGTAAAGTACTGTGGGGGTACAAAATATCGTGTGAATGAATCAACACGATAAAATATAAGTGCTCAACCAGGGGATAAATTTATAACAAGTGTGCTTAGTGGAACAAACGCTTGTTAAGGGGGAATCCACTGGACTCAATAGGGACTAGACAAGACAACCATTGAATTCTATAACAATATTTCTTTAATATACTTGGGAGGATACAGTACTCCCAAGATAAAGATGAGACACAAGAATACAGAGTCCGACAATCTAGTATATCGCGAATCGATAACAAAAAATCTCCCGACAATAAATTGCTCAAGCTGACGTAACAAGAATACATGGAAACATACCGACATAAATGGGGCTTCGATGATCTTTTCTTCTCTTCCACTCCGGGTAGGAAAAAGTTCTAAAGTTCTAAAAATCTCTACGGACTTGCTTGCACAGGCTCTATATCTTCATTCCCGCACTTCACTCCCTGTCCTTACTCATCTCCTGTTTTCTCCACTCTCCACTTCCCTTCACCCCTCTCCCTGAGACACACCCCGTCCATAAAACACTCACCCCTCGGTCACACACCCCTGAATTACATAACTCCTCTCCACCGAGTTAGACCCACCACGTGGTGAAGGGGGCAAGAACAGACGTAAGGCACAGTACAATAGCACTTAGTTGGATTACATTTTTATATTATGATGTTGCTGTATTGTGCACTCAAGTCAGGATGGACAAGAGGTGGACTTTTGTATGTGGGTGTGACAGACACAGACAGATTTCACAGTTAAAAAAGTCATCTTGATTAATTAATACTAAAAAGGCTTACAGAAACTATTGCTCTTGGTGTTCTCTACAAGCAACAAGCTAGTCTGTTGAGTTTTCTATTTTTTCTTGGAAGTGAGTCCTGAGAGAAGAAGATCTGTTCAAAAGATAAGGATCCTTCTGTTGTTTTGGCAGCCTCAGGGCAATGTTGTCAATGGTTTGGAGAGGAGGTAATGTCAATCCAGAAAGAGAGAACTGAGGGTGAAGTTGAAGATGCAGTCATGCACTGAGAGAAATTGGAGAGAAAAACTCTTTCTCGTCTTTGAAATTCAATGTTTTTATTATTTTCTGTTCTTGATCACCCATTCAAATTGGACACTTCATCATTTTAATTTTTTAAGTGGTAGTTCACTTGTTTCTAAGTGTAATGAGATCTCAACTTAGATCATGGGATGAGTCAAAATAGACATTTAATTTGATCTCAACTGGAGATAGTTGATCTTGGAACTTACATTGTCTAGTTTTCCTTCATCATGTTTCTGAGAAAAGGGGTTTTTTCATTATTATTATTTTTCGTTTTATAGAAAAAAATATATTTTAAATATTAACAAATTTAGTATGGTTTTGGGACTTTTCTGGAGTCTCACAATATTACTTTATCTTTAGTGTGCTGCTGTGCATAAAGCATCTTTACCATCATATATCATTTTTGGAGCATAAGCACTTCATATATTATTTGCATCATTAAAAAAAATGGAAGTGTATTGAATGCATTTATATTGGTAAAAAAAATAAAATTTATTACTTTAAATGATTTCTTGAAAACAAATGAAACAAAAGTTAGACATTTTCCAATAAAATTTATGCTATTTTTCTTTCACATTAATTATTTATTTTTAATGTAATATAATTCCTTTTTGGAACACTTTTTTAAGAGTAATTGAGGGAAAAAATTAAAGAAAAGGTAAATGTAAAAAATGAATGAATATTTATAACTTCATTATTAGTGCATAAGGCATCGTTTGCTCTATTTGCAACAAATACTGATTGCTGATACTATTGATTCATCGTAGAATTGTGGCAATATGATAGTAGTCAGTAATGGTAAATTGTCGTAATCAAGTTTTATTTAACTTCTTTCTGTTTCAAAAAATTGCTGAATGGTTATTTTTTTACTTAAATAGATAGTATTGATTAATAATTATTCTGTTTAAAATTAAGATAATGTCACTGAATTATTCTAATAGGTGGTAATTATTAGTTTTAATTTTGATTCTCTTTGTACTAAATATTTTGTCTATTAAATATTTTTTATTTCTGTAATATTTTATTTACCATATTTTTGTGCTGATTACCAATGTTTGAAAGGGATTTGCAGATTATGCAATAGGTCAAACTATTTGTATGTTACAATTGAATATTACAAATATGAACTTATCAAATACAATGAGGTGAGTTACGTTATGGAGAAATTTAATTTTCATTCTAGCAATTTTCAAATACAGTATACATTGTATATTAATGATGATTCTAATAATATTTATTTCCAGGTCTTTAGTAAAATAAAGATTTATCATTTTATAAAATATTTTAAGGTTTTTAGCAATTGTGGAAAACCTGAAAAATGTGGAATTTTCATAGATTTGGAAAACAAAGAATTTTATAGCATTTTGCTCCATGTTATTTTACATTTTCTCATTCAAAATAATTGGTTAATTGATGCAGTGAGTGTGCAAAATTTTATTTGTGTAATGCATAGGAATTTTCTTAGGCATCTAATTTCATTAAAGGTTTCATTTAAAAATGAGTTTTATTGGAAACTGAGTGCTCAATAAGCAGTGGACATTTTGAACACTCAGTGAACATATGTTAAAAAAATAAGTTTTGGCTTACAGAAGTTATATACTATGTATTTTTGATGAGATGTGCTGTTATGGATGAACATGCACATTAATATGTATATTTACATGATATTTTATAGAAATTAACATCTTCTATCCATCAATTTGTTCAATTAATACATTTCTGGTTACAGTCAGGTACATGTACAGTACTTTCTGTTGATTGTCCAACAGATGATATTCTGTTATCTTTGTCCTACAGATGGTTAACTGTTTCACTGTTGACTCTTTACATTAAGGTTTGATCCACACTACCAAGCTGTTTACAGTCATGCTAAATATTTATCAAGTGTGTTCAAAGTATCAGACTGAGACTAGTATCACTCATAGTGTAAGTACATACATTGAACACAATTGATAAATATTTGACCAGACCATGAAATATATGTGGATTAGGCCTAAAGTTACTCAAAGCATATTTCTAAATATGTTGATATTTTATTGATATACTATGGGTTATGCACTATGTCTAATTTGACTCCATGATAACATCATCTTGCTGTTTTAATTAAAGCTTCTTCAAAAACTTCAGACACTAAGGCGTTAAACACAATTAATATATTTTATTCTTGCGAGCGCTTTCGACGTAAATATGCACGTCGTCCTCAGGCAAATCAAACGAATAGAGAATTCGAATCATACATTTGAATTTGAACATTAACGATATTAGCCGTTTTTTAATTATAAATAAGAATTAAATTTTAGAATTAAAACATTTAAAAATATTTAAAATTGGCACGCATGCGTTTTAAATTTCGATAAGAATGGCTATTAATTATTTTATAAACGCGCAAAACACTGGCGCGCATGCACCTTAACATGTATTACATAATATCCAATTAGGATGGCGATTAAGTATAAATAAATTTTACATTTTAAATTAAAACTAAAAATTAAAGACAAAACCTTTGTAAATACGTATAAAATTAAAAGTTAAAAACAAATACTTTTGTAAATACGTATAAAATTTTTTGGCACGCATGCGCCTTAACATAGACTGAGAAATTGAGCAGAATAGATCCGTAAGTGCTAGTTTGCATTAATATTTAAATGTTAAAGACTAAAACATGGGACATAACGAGGCCGACACGTATGCGCTTTGAGTCATGTAGAAGATGGGGGAAAGGAATGCAAAATTATTATTGATTTTTTAACTGCCTGTATATATTAATCCAGATATCCGGCAATTCAAGGGTGGGGGAGTTGCACGGGGAGAGCAGTTTTGTGAGGATGGCCTCCCAAATATATATTAAGCTCCCTTCATCACAGCGTTTGAGTATTTCCACCCGATTCCAAAGCGCTATGTGATGTTGTTGTATCACCAATTTGGAAAGTTCCGTGTCGCAATTGCCAAGTGCCACCGAACGTTGGTGTTCAGATATACGGGTAGCAAGCATTCTGGTGGTCGCTCCTATATAATTGGTGCATATTCCTGATATTGGATTCTGCAAGGGAACGGAGTATACACCAGATTTTTCCAGGGTGGAAATAGTATCCCTATCATTACATAAGATTCGTCGCAGACATGGTCGTGGAGCAATAGGTAAACGAAAGCCATTCCGCCTGAAGATCCGGCAGATCCGGGACGTGAAGTGTCCACAGTATGGGAGTGAGGGACGGAGCGTTGTCCAATCTCTTGGTCTGCGCAATGTGGTGGCAGGGAAGAGAGACTGTATGACCTTATTTTTAACATGGATGTATTTGGAGGCAGTATATCCCGCTGCGTACACCGCTGTGCGGACAGTTTCTAGTTCGGCATTGATAAGATGTTGCGTCGATGGTAGTACGAAAGCCCGTCTGATCAAGGGGGCTATGGCCGCATTAACATATTGTTGCGGTTGACAGGCTGTGGCCGGTATTATGGGTGGGATATTGCCAAATTTGTGATAGACGGAAAACTTCAAGCCTTCCTGGGATTTTTGTATGTGTAAGTCCAAGAAAGTGATTTTTCTTCCAACTTCCTTCTCCCACGTGAAGTGTATAGTGGCATACACTTTTGTTAAGTGGTGTTCGAATACTCGGAAGGAGTCTTCTGTATCCTGCCACGCCAAAAGAATGTCGTCTACGTATCTTAAATATATTAAGGGGTAAGCTATGGAGCGAGGGAATTTAAAAACACTGTGTTCTACTCGCCGCATGATGAGTTCTGCCAGTACAGCTGACAGTGGCGAGCCCATTGACACCCCTCGCTTTTGCAGGTAAATCTTTCCATTAAAGCAGAAGTAATTGTGCTCCGTAATAAAGAGTAATGCTTCACGGACCTCCAAAACTTGCTGTGCGGTAAAGCCCTCTTTGATAAGTAAGGTATTGGCTAGCATCACCGCTTCGAAGTGCGGTACCGACGGGTACAACGCAACCACATCCATTTTATAAAATTTGTAAGTATCCGGATTCAAGCCAGCCAGCGTAGCGCATAATCTCTCTTTAGCTGTGACAGACGAGGACACTACTTGGGAGGAGGAAGGAAGTAGCCCACCTAGCAATCTAGCAAGAGCTTTTTCAAGGAAGTATGTAGGGTGGGATCGCTTATTGACTAAAGGCCTTAATGGCCAGCTCTCCTTGTGTGTTTTTGCTTCAAAGAAAAGTCTGGGACACGCGACGTTGGATGGGGGGTCCAAGCGTCCCGAAAGAACCGAAGTGACCCCTGGGAGAGTAATTATTTTCCTTGTTTTTCTTAATACGGCTGTTGTTGGGTCTTCCGGTAAGATGACAGCTTGTGACTGGTTGAGAAAATCTGTGGCCCTGCGTAGAAAGTCTTCCTCCCTGCATAGAACGAACTTCTTGTCCTTGTCTGATATCAGAAGTCTCATGTTGGAAGTTGATAAGTACCGTCTCACAGAGTGGTCTTTGGGACTTTGTATTGTCCGAGCTGGATTTTGTCTTACAGATGCTAGTGTCGAGATGATTGACAGCTCCATTTGTGGATACTTTGTTGTCGCTTGGCAACAAAGTATCCACAAATGCAGCAGTAATTCATGGCTCTGAATTAAGAGAATAAAATATATTAATTGTGTTTAACGCCTTAGTGTCTGAAGTTTTTGAAGAAGCTTTAATTAAAATAAAAGTTGGCGTGACATCCAACCTCAATACGTTTTTATCATCTTGCTGATTGGCAAGAGGTAGTAATTTACTTTTGTTGTCAACTGTATAAGGAATTTTATATTATTGCTATGTTATGAACTTAATTTTGCCATAAGTATAAAAAAAGCTTTAAATCTACCAATATCAGGGCACTGAAAATTTTTGATAATAACATGAAAGTTTACAATGATAAACTGCTATGAGCCATGCTGTTCGAAAAATTTGATTTTTGTATTTAATTGAATGACTATTAATAATAGAGCTATTGACATCAATATACATATTAAATAAGATTATTTAAAATAATCAGTTATCAATGCATTTCAGAGATGCTAAAGCAGCAGTAATTCATGGCTCTGAATTAAGAGAAATGACAATGGAACAATTAGAAGATGTGCTGAGTAATCACACGGAAATTGTATTTGCACGAACTTCTCCTCAACAGAAATTGATAATAGTAGAAGGATGTCAAAGATTAGGTGCTATTGTAGCTGTTACTGGAGATGGTGTTAATGATTCTCCTGCCTTAAAAAAAGCTGATATAGGTAAAAATACATCTTAATTAAAATATATAAATATTGATAACATCATCAAAAACAGGTTTCAAAGTGAATTATTCTTAATTCACTGTGAGACTGTTAGATCCTATTACTGTTATTTTCACATTTATTTATTCTTGATCTATTACAGATTTTATTATTGACTGCTTAATTTTAGAAATATGTATTTAATATATCTTTAAAAAATTTTCAGGAGTAGCCATGGGAATTGCAGGAAGTGATGTTAGTAAACAAGCAGCAGATATGATTTTATTAGATGATAATTTTGCATCAATTGTCACTGGAGTAGAAGAAGGTAAGATTTTTAAAGATAATTCAAAACTTTAGAAAAAACTTATTCTGTTCTTTCGTATAAACTAATTATAAAATAAGAAATATGATATGTTATAAAATAAAAACAACACGTATAAGATATATACAGCAGATGACAAACATATCTTATACACGTTATGCGATGGTAACAGGTTTAGGGAAGTCAGGATTTTACTCTAGTGCTGAAATTAGAGTAAACTTTGTAATAAAAACAACACTTCAATTCTTTTAGAAATACTTTTATAAAATGCTTTATTAGAAAATGCTCTGTTTATCTTAACCTACATGAAACAAGAAAGAGGTATGATAGTTAAAGGTAAAGAGGTAGCATTAGCAGCATCACAAAAAATCAGAAAATTTTTTAGATGTTAAAAGATTCCTTGATTATGAACCTGTTAAGGACTGACAAGAATAAGTTAGATAAGCTTTCAAAATCAGACATATATGCAATAAGTTTATCTAAGCTTAATGAAGACTACTTTTTGTAAGGTGTCATAGCTGATGTATGGTCTGCCTTTATGAGAGGCAGAGACACTTGCGTTTCCTGAGACTTGGTCAGGATGATGTGAGAATGGTTTGTATGTATGTAGGTAACAGTGCTGAACACAGAGACTCAGACAGATACTGATGTGACAAAATTAATTGTGTTTAATAAGACAAAACATGCTTGAAGAGGAGGTACTATGCCATCTAGTCAAAAGATGCTACACAAAGTGAAAGATGGTTCACACAAACAGGAGAAAGTTTATCTCCATTGGTTGCTGATGGTTTTGGAGGTTTGAGGGGTAGAAAAGTTCACATTGGGAAGTTGAGTCTCTAGTCATTTTTCATACTCGTCTGCATAGAGAAGTCTGCTTTGGGAAGTCGAGTCCTTCATACCTTTTCCGTACTCGTTTAGCATTTCAGATATTATCTTTTGTCTCTGATACTTCTTAGGTGGTCTGGGTCTAAAGGAATGACTATTTGGCTTCAAACCTCTCCATGTCCTTGGGACTTTGGACTTTTATACCATCTTTGCACAAAATCCCACTTTTTGGTTTGTCCGAAACAGTGGTCTCCTGTAACTCTATTGGTCAAGATCTGTTGCCTGGGATGCTATTCGGATTGTGAGGTTGTCGAACACCCCCACCCAGACAACTCCCCCCAGGGTTTGGTCAAGTTCTTTCCCAAGCAACTGTCCCATAAATTTCTTTCAATGTGTTTTTCTCTTGTCTTGTAGAAGATGTAGCTGGGTTCATATGGTCCCAGCCACCACCCCTCTTAAGGCGCACTCACATTTTCCACTTTAAACTCTGTGTAAGGTGACCACCAAAATTTCCCTGGCTGTCAATCTCCAGTCAGGGAAAAATCCTCAAAGTCTGTGATCGGGGATGTGTCAATTAGATTTTGGAATGCAACAATTAAATCATATCACACCCCATTTCTTCATGGCCCAGTTCTGTTTGTGAAAGTATGTCACCGGTTTATTGACTTTGGTTCAACAGCTGGTCTCCTATCAAAGGGTGAGGTCCAGGCCTCACATTTTACATAGGTTCAACATCAAGATCAATTGCTGTTAGGATTAAAGAATATAATCGCTAAAGGTCATTATAGAGTGTAGTTACTTCACTAATGATGTGAGTTTGGTAAAAGGAAGTCAAAATTTGCTGGGACAAACCAGCCAATTTATATGACTTCTAGAGCAAATACATATATATTTGCTCTGGAATATAAATAGTTTAATAGATAACAGAGTTGTTTAGGTTTTACTATGTTTAGGTTTTACTATGCTTTAATATCTATTAGTTGTAGAATCACAGTTAATTTAAGGAAATAGTCTGAGGGTTTAGTAGCATTTAACATTCTGTAGGCTATAAAATCAGCTAATTTAGATTGATGTAATGACTTTTCAAATAATATGATAAATTTGAGTATAACTGTCAAATTCCTATAATGATTTAAAATATTTAAAATTTTCTCCTTTTGGCTCTTTTATGATACTTTTTTTTAAATATTTAAAATTGTTTATTTGAAAGTTCTGTGTTATGTATCATTTGTAAAAGATAGCATTCTTTGTTTTTGAAATGTAAAAAACTGAAGATGGCTGAACAGAAGCTAAAAGCATTTTTATAAATAAAGGATTGAAAATGTTTAAAAGAATAATAACTATGTGAATTTTTGAAGAAATTTTAATATATATTTAGAGTTTGAGAATGAAATCATTTTGATCAATCAATTATTGATAAAAAAATTTTATAGTTGTATAATTGAAAGTTTTTTATTTGCATTATAATCTGCATTCAAAATTCTTAATTTTATAATATAAATGTTTGTAATTATAATATAATATAAATGTAAATATAATTAAATTTAAAAGTTGTTTGTATAAATTTTACATTAAAATTTACAATTTTACACTTTTAGGAAGGCTTATATTTGACAATTTGAAGAAATCTATAGCTTATACACTTACAAGCAATATTCCAGAGATCACTCCATTTTTACTTTTTATTTTAGCTGATGTCCCTTTACCTTTAGGTACTGTTACAATTTTATGCATTGATTTGGGAACTGATTTGGTAAGTAATTAGCTATAATTATAACATATCGTTTTATGATTATAATATTGAATAATAATTAGTGTTTTTAAAATTTATTTTCATATTTAAATAATATTTTATAAACTAGAATTCATTTTTTATTGGTCTTTCTTCTCATTTTTGCTAAAACAACATAAAAAAATAATAATAATAAATATTAAACTGATTATTTTTCATTAGTAATCTTCAATAAGTCATTATTTCTGTATAATCTACAAATTTTTAAGTTTAATAAAATTTATACATTAATAAAATTTAATATTTGAATTACATCATGACTTCATTAAAGTTTCATTGTTTATTGATCAATACAAGCAACCTCTCTTAACATCTCATTTTACATTTTCTCAATAAAAAAATCAAATTAAAAAATAATAATCTTAATAAAAAAATTTAAATGTGTCTCATTTTACATTTTTCCAATAAAACAACTTTTAATTTTTAATACTTTATAGAATGTTTTTCTCTCTCAATACATTTTTAGTCAATTTTATATAAGAAAAATTTATATTTATGTCCCAAAAATTTAATACAACATCTTTAACAAAACATTATGAAGAAAACTCTCCAGTTATATTCCAAATCCAAAATGATTAGAACATTATAATCATATGTAGACATTTAGAAAAGTGTTCTGTGTGTTAAGAAATAGAATATGCATTTTGAATATACAGTGGGTGATCAGTAAACAAACAATCCGTTCCAAGACTTTGTTTGTTAACTATCGATTTACCTTAAGAGTTTATGGGAATTTGATTAATTTGTTCTGGAGACCCCAAAAAATAAAAAATTATATACTTTCTTACTACATTCATTTATATGTAATAATAAAAATACATACATATATATATGTATATATATACACACAGTCTTCCATTTTTATTAGTCATGATTTTTCTGTTTGTGGGGTTAAAGAATCTGTCTAATGTCAATTGCTTTTCTCTCTTCTTCAAGATTTTTCAGAAGTAATTAATAGCAATGTAATTGTAGAGATCCTAAACCTATTAACCTCACCCTGGTTTGGATGCCATTTTAAGACCATTGTTCTGACATCATTCCACATCTTCAAAAAAATGTTTAATAGCAGGTATTGACATTAATTCTCTTTTTCAGAAAAAACATCTCTCACTAAGTTTCTTGGTGTTATTCATTCAAGAGTTCTTGGCGTTCTTTTGTCTTCAGATCAGTTTCAGATTCCATTATGAACTCTTCAATGTTCTTTATTTCTCAGATGTGATTTTTGTTACTCCTTAAGCTACTTGAGTCTTCTTGATAGTACAGTATCTTTCTTAGATAAGATTGAACTGTGGCCTACTGTAGACCTGTTCAAGCTATACTGCCCAGCAACAATAGACATCAGACATCTACCCACTCTCTACCTATGCTATTGTACTTTCATCTTTTGAAAATTAAAACCGATGCAAAACTTAACGAGTGCCTGCCTGACAATCTCACGAATACTGTAAAAAGTTTTTCTGTCAGAAAAATAAAAGGCTGAAATTACAAAGGAGAGTTTCAAAGTTTGGAGGAATGCTATCCGATCAGTATATACCGGGTTGAGCGTCGATGTCGACGTCTCCTGCGCTCAAAAAGTTTTGAATTGTTGTCTGAAGACAATGGAAGACCAATCATTATTCATTATTTTATGTTGTTTCTTATTGTGTTTGTTCTCTGAGGTGTTCGTTGTCTGAACATAAAAATCTTTCGCAAAAGTGTTCGTTATCTGATTTGTTCATTAACCAAACTGTTTGTTAACTGATCACCCACTGTACTTGTAGTTGGCACATAGTACAGCATTTAGCATCATATCATATCATAATACATCCTATTGCAGAATGTCTAAATATGTTTTTGTGTCATCACTAACAGTAACAAATCATTCTTCAATTACATAAGTGTTGAAGACTCTGTTAAGAACGTGTCATTGTATATTTGTATATTTTTTCTTCATTTTTAAAAACAAATCTTATTATTGTTGTGTATTATTTGCCATACTATATTGTAAACAATGTTTGCAGTATGGCATGCAAATTGTGCATGTTACTGTATACTAAGCAACTATTTGTTAACTACTGTATACTGTTTGACAATTAGAAAGCAATGCATTATATACTAATTTCATAGTTTTTAACATATATAAAGGTGTTGTATCATATTTTTGAGAATTACTCAGTCATTTTGATATGACATGTAATGTATTAAATCAGGTAGCCAAAAGTGTTTGTGTGATTTTTTATAATATTAAAAATATAAAAAAATTGCCAAAACGTTTTGGTTATCTGATAATTTTTTTGTTTAAAGTGATAGGAGATAGACTCCTACTTAAAAGTTTTCTGGCAGGAACTGATTTAAATGGGGGTTGCCTGTATATTAGATCTAAATTCAGAAAAACAGAATATTTTGCTTTACTAGATGTTTTAAAACAATAAAAAAAAAAATAACATATTCAAATATTTCTATCTGTCTTTGGTGTAAAGAACATAAAACAATTTTTAAAAGGATGAATACAAAAATACTTGGAAAGAACAATTTTTAAAAACCTAAAAGCTCAGATATATGCTTTTCAAGATTCCAAAGATTTTCAAATATCATTGTGAGAAGCCATCGGCATAGAGTTGGTTAATTCTAACCCTATGTCACTTACATGGCACAAAATCGTAAGATTTGTTCACTTTGTCAACAGATGACTTCCTAATACTTTAAGGAAACAGGGGTCATCAATGATTCCCTGTAAGTTGCTTTTTCCTGACACCAGATAGTCAAATTCGTGGACTATCATGCATTCGCATGGAATTTTGAGTGACAGGGTCGCGAGTAAGTGGAGTGGACAAAGGCGTGGATTTTAGTCATTAATGAGATCATATTTAAACATAACAAAAATTATTTAATGAAACAAAATTAAAATAAACCAAGATTACAATATACGAAAGCTTCCTAACTAGTGAGAGAGAGAGATTACATGGTTTCTAATATTATACTATCTTAACAGATTTGTAGATATCTTGTATTTAATGATGTTGTTCCGTTGGAAGCGTCGAGAAAAGTTTGTATTATGTTCGGCGACTTTATCTTCTGGGTAGGATACTCAGAAGATAAAGTCGCCTCTATATTACATCTTTATCTTAAGAAATTAAATGGCTCATGGGAAATACTGCTTCATCTTTGGAGAAAATGGTGACGGACTCTTCTATGATTATGGGCGTTAGCCTTTGGAGACTCGTTTGAATAGGATCTTAGCTCTATGAAGACCTTTTATGAACTCCTCGATCATAGGGAATGAACTGCTATTTTCAAAAGATCTCCTCCAATTAGTATGTAGGATTTTTAACACATCAACAGGATGAGTGGGGATGTTCAGAAGGGTTGAACTTTAGTATGGTGACTAAAGTTTTTGAGATAAGGTGTAAAGAGAAAGGATATTCAACTTCCGTTGGTGAGGAAGTGTGTTACAGCGGTTTCCTTTTTAGTTTAAACAAAATTTTTCTTCCAAAATTTTAAAAAATATTAATTTAAAAATATTAAATTTTGTAAAATGGATCAAACAAAAATGTGGGCATTTGAATTCTCACATCATCATAAAAAATGACATAAAAAATAACTAATAAATGTAAAATAAATATTTCATATGTATAGCTTAATGATTTTATTTAATCTATAAATTTAAGAATTGATATAACTTTTATTGTTAGATATATAATGTTTATTTTTGATATAGTTTGTAATTTATTGTAACAATTAATTGTGCAGTCTTTAATATCATAGCTAAAATTTGAAACTGAAGTATATTTATATACCATAATAATAAAATAAATTTTTAACACAATCATAACACTAGTATTACAATAGGAGAGGATATAGTAGTGAAAATGTAAGCTATAGAGAGAAATGGAGAAATAGTACATGAACTATTCCATGAGCTTTGTAAGAATACTTGTAGTATGTCAACTTTATATTGACTTCATTATTAACATAAAATAATAGGGTATTTTTTCATAAGTTATTCATAAAATGCTAATGATTAAACATATACGAAAATTTTGAAATGCTTATTTTTCATTATATTTATGGATATTTTAATTAAATGAAATTTTTTACTCAAATGAATAATATTTTCTTATTGTAATAAATTTCATTGTTTTAACATTAGCTGATGCTATTACAAATGGAAATTAATGAAATCATTTGATTTTCAAACATTTCATTTTATTGATTGAATATATGAATCAGTGTCTAATGTTACATATAAAACACAAAATATACATTTGCATTTATCATATAGACTATTTATGTTTGATAGTGAAAAATACATATAAGACTGGCCATAAACTACTTGTAAATTTTTTGTGTAAAAAATTATCCGATAAACCAAAATCAGAAAACATTCCTGATTGGAATTGTGTGTTTTACACATAATCATAATTGAATAAATTATTAAAAGTAACTAACTGATAAAGTGTTTTTAACCCTTTTTCTTGAACCATGTTGATAAATTATGTTGTAGTAAGATTGTATCAAATGTAATTTTAAAATGTTTGTAATTGTAAATGTTAAGGGAGTTTTTTAAAAAATTATTGTTCAGATGCCATTGTGTTGATTGACTAAGATAGTCTAATGCATTTTGTAAATTGCATGTAGAGAAGTAAAATACTTCAGCAAAACAATTGCTGTATAGTTCTTGTTTTTGTAAGAAAATTCACCTTAATGATAAACTATTATATTCTGTTCATATTAATTTTATATCAGTTACATATTTCCTAATATGTTAATCAATTATGATTGCCTAGAGAAACATAGTTAAACATTTACATGAAGCATTTTATTTATTTAATAGATAGTTACATAATTTCCATATGGAAATAATTATGGAAAGACAAATTAAATTAAATATTCTATTATTAATAAATATTGAATAAATATAAATTAAGATACTCACATATAGAAATATAAAATAACTCACAAATTTACAGAATATTTCTAATATTAAATTGTATTCTAAAATATTCAATGTTTTTATATATTTGAATAATTATTTAATTTTTATAAATATTATATTTAAACTAATGAAGTAACCAATACACAATACACCTTTAACAGTGGATAAGATTAGAAATGCTAATGTTTTTGACATGGTTAATGGACCACTTCAGGTGTCATGCCTGAAGATGGCCTGTTATATATATAGGTTAATGATTATAATTATGAAGATGGCCCATTAACAGGGTCAAAAATATTAACATTTTTCTAATCTTACCTATCATTAAAGGTAGATTTGTTACTTTATTAAGTTAACTACATTGACTAGTTTAACTTTATTTAAACTATAAAAAATATATTTACAGTACCATTTTGTAATGGTTTTTATTATAATAGTTCAGTGATATTTAATTGATGCTGTTTTCATATGTAATATTGATTATCTTTTAACTACTATAGTTGTTCTCTCTGATTATTGAAAAAATTTTTGATTGCAATAAATTAAACGTATGAAAACTTATCTTAGTCACATAAATATAACATTTTAAAAAAAGAAGAAAGCAAATTATAATAATTTTATAATTTAACTTTGATCTCTTATGTAATAATTTGAAAAATTTATAATTTCAGTTTGTTAGATTTTGAATATTAAAACATTTCAAAATTTTGATATTACTCAAATATAAAAATGGAACTACATTAAATAAAATTTAATTAAAGTTTTTAACATATAATCATTTTTAAATAGATATTTAGAAATTAAAATTTCAGTTTTTCAGTTAAAATATATTTATTGCTTTTCTAAATACAGTAGAATCTGCTTACTGTAATTATTTATACTCATCATAATATTCAATAATTAGCTGATAATATTAAGTAGATTACAGTTAATAGACTTCTGGTTTTATTTTACAAGTACTCTGACATTAAAAGGATATGTTAAAAAAGAATTAAGAAATGTAAAACTTAATGATTAGTTATTAATTAATAGTAATTCATCCAGTATTGTTTTATGGCTGTTTTTTGTAATACTAGGATCCCCACCCACAGCAAAAATCTGGAAAGCAGTGAATTAACTGAGAATTTTGAGTACCAGAAAAAAGCTGAAAAATAGCTTGAAATTTCGTTATCAACTGAAACTTTTTGTATTTTATAACAAAAATTGTTTAAATTGAATTGGTAAATACAAATATTTATTTTCAGTTAGAATACTTATATGTGTAAAAATAGCTTGAGATGTTATGTTACAACTAATTCCAAAAGTTTCACCAACATTTGTCAACATTACTTTTAAAAGTGCCAACATTAGTGCCAAATAAAGTACCAACAAGTAGCCAACATTACCATTAGTGACCATTAAAAGATATTTGTTAATATCTAAAATGTTTGAGGTTTAGGGTTTCAGTTTTTCATTTACTATTTTGCTGGTTAATTATTTTATTTAAGCACAGTTACTTTTCATTGGGTATTTTGCATCTGCTTGTTTCAATGATGTAATATACAGTTAAGCATCAGTTTACAAACTTAATTTGTTTCTAAATGTTATTCAGAAACTGATTTGTTCTCAAATAAAAAAAATGTTTCCATAAACAATGTAAAATGGATTAATCTGTTTCTGACTCCCAAAACAAAGTTTTTTTTTTTTTTTACATTTTTAGCAGCATTTCATGCATAAAAATGCCTACAATGCAATATTGTATATAATACAATATTATCTGTATCCATTTTATATATATACTAGCAGACCCCACCACGCGTTGTTGTGGCTCAAAATGTATCTATTATAAATGTATAACACTTCCCCGTGGGGGGGATTTTTCAAAAAATCCCTTCTTAGTGTACATTCTCTTGATGTACCCTATTAAAACACAATCAAAAATGCAAAAAACCGCATCTAAAATAGTATAAATAGAAGCAGAGTTCTTCATGGTAAGCCTTAATCCTGTCCATCTCCCACAGTGGGGGGGAATTTCGACATGTATATTATATAAAAACACGTGTGTATTCGAATGCAACATTGTGTCAAAATTTCAAAGGAATCCATAGGAACAAATGAACATTACATTTTTATTTATATAGATAGATAGAAGATGATCTGCTTTAGTTCATCCTCACAGAAAAGCTAACTTAGGTCATCGTACTTGTGGAGTTAGCGCAATCTGTTGGACATAAAAGCCTTAATCCTAGATATCTTTTAATTTATATGAATGTTTAATGGAATAATATACAGCCTATGTCCGCCTTCAAGTTCCATTCTAAATATTGGTGAAGAATTTTTGAAATTGGATGAGTAGTTTCGGAGATTACCTCCTACATCCAAACTTACAAACTTTACCTCTTTATAATATTAGTATAGATATATATATATATTAATTAAAAGCAAAATCTTTTGTCACCACCAACTGAAACTGAAACTAACACTTTACAAAAAGTGGCATAAGTAGAGACTTGACTGTGCCTGGATGAAATATAACCAAATCAATCAAGACAAGACAAGTACTTTATCCACACTTTTCAAAATATATTTTAATTGCTTGATGCACAAGGAGAGTACTTTGAAAGTGACAGTAGCCACTAGTGTACAGTTTTACATGGATATTTTTTAAAGATGCATTCTGGGAATTAAATTGTCACACCTTGTAAATAGCTTCTTTAATATTTTCATAATAAATTTTTAAAATACATATTATTATACCTCATATAATCTGAGAATTTGATGGCTGGATGATCAAAGTGGTTAAAGCATCAGCTTTTGGGGATGTGGGAGCAAATTTGGATAATTGAAAACCCCAGGAATTTTTTTTATTGGTCTATAGCAGTTTGTCAACCCTAACACTTGCCACCCAGTTGCTCTTATTGTTAGTCTGATTGAATCCACAATGGGTATGATTAAAAAGCCTTTCTTGTACTTTTTAAATTGCAGATGTTTAAACTCTTTTAGACTCAACAGTTGCAGTGATTTTAAATAACTACTTTTCCATAGAGTATTGACTGTTCTTTTGTTTAAGTTAATAAATAATAGTAATACATGCAAAACATTTTTATCAAACATTTAAGCCTTCTCTGTAAATCATTTCGTGAGCACAAGTATTTACTAGAAACAGAGACTAATGGCAAAGATGTTTGGTCACTTTTATCAATTTAGGAACACCTATGGCTCTTAATCGATGGCCCAATATTGGTAATAAAACAATGATGTAAACATCAGCATGATGGTAACTTACTTATATCATCCCTTTATTGAATGCCAATGACAAATAGATGTTGTTTAAATCAATAAGATGCCAATTAATCTGGATCTGATTAATTGCCAAAGTTGGCCCAATGTTAGTGGGTTAGTATAATTTTTTGTGATGAAGATATAGAGCAGAGATGGGCAACTTTTTTCTATATAAGGGCCGCATTTCAAAACTTTTTAACTGACGCGGGCCGCATACAAGAGAAAAGAGGAAAAAAATGTTGGTAAATCACAATTATTTATTCATATATAATTATAAATTCTTATACTTAATTTAGCTTCTGGAACTGATGTAAACATAATATATCAGAAATATTTGGTTAAATATTAGTCACTGCTAGCTTTAAATTAGTTTTAATGTGTCTGTTAGCTGGTTTTTCATTTTAATTTTTACTAAATTCATTGTGGAAAAACTATTCACATACATAACTTGTAGAAAATAACATTTGAATTTTTGTTGCATACTTCCTTAAGCTGGAAAATTGATATATCTATTCATATTTTACAAGGGCCGCAAAAAATATTACTGTCAGCAATGGGTTGCCCATTTCTGATATAGAGGATCAAGAAACAAAAGTCCAGCAACATGTTGCTTAACTTTCCAACATTTGGTGGCACCATCTGATATGATATTACCGTATATTTCTGCAGATAAGACGACCTTCAGATAGGATGAGGTATAAATTTTTGTCGAAGTTTTATAGTTTTAACATATATCTGTCCTATAAGACTATCAATGGCCTATAAATTTAGTTTAGATCAGCGAACATCATCTGGATAATAATACTGTATAGCATATATGGAATTATGCTCTATTTGTAATTTCTCAAATAAACAAATTTTATTTTCTATCTGACAGTACTGCCTTGTGATTATTGCCAACATTTGCACAGATTTGGGCATTCAGGTAATGACTTTGACTATTCACAAAAATGTTGTATGGGCTATTTAAATACATTGGTGAGTGATTTGTTTTATTTTATAATGGTTTTAATTTATATAAATTTCAATCTAAATTTTTTTGTATCTATCCTATAAGACGACCCTGGATTTTGGGGACCTTTTTTATGATTCAACTATCGTCTTATCTCTGCAGATAAATGGTAGTTAAAAATATAAAAAGTTGTTTTTTATTATAAAATGGCAAAAAGCTTAATTTTGAGAGTAGGGGTGGGTTTTATAAAAAATTGTAAATGCTAATAAGTAAAATTGTCATTAAGTTCAACCCTACTGGAGATACACAATACTCCTTTATCTCTCCATCCTCTTGACCTTTATTCAACAAAATTTAATAGTATCAATCCTCTAATAAACAAACATCCCTGTAAGATTTTAGAAATTTTTGACAAAAAGCATGAGAGTTATTAAGCTTCAAAGAGGGTGAAAAAATTGTGCCCCCCACATACACACACTAACATCATACATACAGAAAAAACCCTTGAATCTTTTTTCATTTCTCAACATTTCAAGGTCCTCTGAGTCCAAAAATATAAAAATCTTGGGGTCATTTTTTGGCCAATTGCTATACTTTTCCTTTGTTATATAGAACAGCCAGAAAATTAAAAACAGGTCATAGGGAAGCTGTGGTTGGTCTGGCAGTGGCTTCTTCCAGGAACATGGAGAGGGGTCTGAGACAGTAGTCCCCAGAAAAAATTAATGAAATTTAGAGCTATTTGGTGAAATTTTTTAAAGGAAAGAGTACTGGATAAAATGAATGAATGAATGATTGCAGAATTATTTATTTATATATAGTATGGTAACATTTTAAATCAAATTATGATGATTTGACATTTTCAGTCAAATGTGAATGGATAATTCACCATTCACTCACCGATTTTGGGATAAACCAGTAACTAGTTTTGCTCATGCATGTGTGATGCAGTGATGCTACACTTAAGACTAGCCCAGTTTTAGGTAATGGGAATGCTTTTAAAATACACTACCAAGGGACAAGTTACTCAGTAGAGCTGTTAAATTAGAATCTTCCCAGAATTTTTAAAACATATCCACAGACTATAACTACATTAATAGGAGTATGAATATGAAATAATAATAATAATAAGGGTATTAGATTAATAATCAGTACACACTACAGTATTTTCAGGATGAAGATATATATTCAAGGTTCCATTATGGTTTTTCATATCTTCAATACCACTATGCCAGTACCCAATGCAGTTTTGCTGAGTTGTGAGAGACTTTCTAATGGCTACACTTTGATATAAATTTTCAACAAATAAAAAAAAAAGGAAACTTAGACTAATCAGTTTTCTGTTTGGTTTTAGTAGAACTTCAGAAAACATTTTTGTTTTCTTACTGTCTGTATATATGCTGTATTTTATGCATGTGTGTTATTCTCCCAGGTCTAATTCAGTTTTAAAACAACAGAAAGATTGCTGTTTTTCTGATGTATTTTGATTATCCGAATCAATTGGGGACTGGGATTGTTCGGAAAATTGATTTTTTGGATAACCGATTATGTATGAAAAAATATATTAACCTATCCCATGTTGAAATTCTTTCAAATCCTAGCTCATCCTTAAGTACCCTCTCATGGTCGTGCCAGTGCTGCCAGCTAAAACACAGACACCAACAAAAATAATAATGGAGTAGCTCAAGACATAGCCAAAGATTGCTGCACTACAGCACTAGTGGAAATTTAAATTTGTCAATTGGAAAGCTTTTGGTTAATTGACGTTTTGGTAGATCGACATTTGGATAATTGATGCTCTACTGCAGTGCAGTAGAGCATCAATTATCCAAATGTTAACTGCAGTGCAGTTAACCTGTGGGTCGCGACCCCCAGGGGTGGTTGCAAAGCGTTACACCGGGGGCACTGTAAAAGAAAAAGACAAGTGTTTGTAGATCCTACACTACAATAAAAAAAACTACAATTTTAGTGAGAAGGCTGTGCTTGTTTATTTTACAGTTCAATTTGTTTTTCGATCGATATTTAGGTCTTAACAGAAAGAAAATTAAATACATAGTTTTTAAAATCACTAATATAGTTTTAATATGGCCCTGGGGGGTCGCCAGAATTTTTTAACTTGAAAAGGGGTCGTGTATTCAAGAAGGTTGAAAAACACTGCTCTACTGTATTTTAGAAAGAACATATTACTGAAAATGTTGAATATTTCATTGTTAATTATGACAAAGAGAAATTAAAGACAAAGACAAATAGAGCTTGTGTATATTAATTATTGAATTATTGAGCAAGTTAACAATCCACAATGATATTTAGATGCTATCTACATTTAAACATGAGAAAATACTAATAGGTTTCACTTAGTACCAGGCCTAGATAGCATTGGAACAGAAGAGCAATAAAATTTTTAAAGTTTGACCCCACAAGGACTTCACTCTATGGTGGATTCAGCTGAGTCACATAAATGCTTCCTAAAAATTCTTCAGTTTAAATGACCAGTAATTAAAGAATTTTCTTTACTGGGAGTGCCTGGTCAGTTTATGAAAAATATAACTTGATTAAAAAGATCAACATTGTGAAGGAAATTAGCCTGTTGATAGATAAAATAAAGTATAAATTATGTAATTTTATGAGAGTAATATATTCAATGCAAGTTTACTTCAAAATAAATAGAAATTAGCATAATTGAAGATGAGCCCAAAATATAAATTAAACACTGTTTCTTTATTTTAAAGGAATTATATAATTTAAACTTTTAAACTATATGTTTAACTGTATAAGCCAGTAGAAAGAATAGTTTGTTATCATTTTCATTTATCATAATGAATTTATTTGAAGCAGTGTAATAAATAGCTTTAATTTTAGATTTGTTACTTAAGTTTCTTGATAGTCTTTAATTAATTAAAAAGAGCATGTATATTTATAATATATATTTGAAAATGCTTTTAAGTAATAAACCAAAAAACATTTGATTGGCCAAAAACAAAAATAAATAAATAAAAATTTAATATGAAACAAACTGAAATTATATAATATAAATTAAATAAGAAATAAGTAAAATTTTATCGAAGAATAAGTAAAAAGAAACAATAGAAAATGTAATTAATGAAAATATTTATTTAAATTTAAATAATGTTTCGCATTAATTGTTTTGTAACTGTTGCAGTATCCGCTCTTCGTCACTGCTTGAAATGTGTTGAAAGTGTGAGATGGTATTGATGTTGTTCGTTTGGTGTTGATTAATGTGCCTGTTACTGTTGTGCAACCTCCACATTATTTGCATGTTGTGAGTTCCAAATATATTGAGTTAAAATCATACAAAATAATAATTTTAAAATTTTTATGTTAAATTTTAAAATTAAAATTTTATCTAACATTTATTAATGAAAAAATAATCTGTATATTCGAATATATATGTGTGTATTTTTTCAAGTATCTTTTATTATAAATAATAATTGATTTATATGTATATGTATATGTATATATTAACATATTTCACAAAGTATACAAACATTCTTAAAAATTCAAAATATATATAGTATAAAAAGTAAATTTTTCTTATGAAATAAATAAAAATTTTATTAAATAAATGAATGAAAATAGAGTGCATAATAAACTTTTCAAAATTTTTATTTTAAAAATATTTCTAATGTCTCAAGTAAATGGAATGTTTGCATATATTTTTCCTTTACATATTTTATTTTAATTCAATTATATGATATGTATAGTAAATAAAACAATATAAATATATTATTTTTTACTATTAATTTACATTAATTATTTAAAATTTTTAAAATTCAAAATATAAAAATTTGTAATTTATATGACATATTTTTTATACGTAAACAATTTATTGACTATTAGTTTATTAATATTTACTTTTTATTTAAAGTATTTTTTAAGCCTTGAAATTGCATGCATGTACAGTAATAAGTATTTGCTTTTCTGTTATATATATATATATATATATATAC
>NW_019384563.1:435548-446008 GCF_000671375.1 Centruroides sculpturatus
AGTACACAGAACTCGCCCAGGAAATCAGGCATCTGTGGAGGATGGATAGGGTGCTTATTGTACCTGTCGTTCTCTCCTGTACAGGTGTGATACCACACACGCTACACAAAAGCCTGGGAACATTACAATTGAGTAGAAATACATACATCACACTACAGAAGGCCACTATATTGAACACATGCCATATTGTTAGGAAATTCCTTAATACTGACACTGACACTGACACACACATTTAATTTTAGTTTTGTTTTGGTTGCTATGCCTTGACGCTGGTCCGGCATAGTACACAGCCACCGGTGTGTACCGAGTATATCCCACTAAACACAACAACAATAATAACTCTCTCACTAGTCACCACCTTGTTAGACTGAGAGAGCTCAGTAGTTACAATGACTCATATAGTGATGCCAGCAGGAGCATCACTCTATGAGTCATTGTTTCCACTAGGACAACCCATGTCAGTAAGATCTATAGAGAGAAATGAAGCAGAGTGACCCACATATAGTATCTGATCTAGAGTGGGCAGCTGTTAAACAGCAACTGATCTCCATGTTAGTGACAATTGATTTATAAACACCTGGCTTTAGGTATACAAGCACACCTGCTTCTGTGGAGAAAACAAAAATAGTAATTACATGTTTACAGCATAATACTGGCTCAGACATTGTATGGTTCCACAAGATCTGCATTCATGGGTTAGGCAGTGACTCATGTTCGTGTTCTGTCTTAGTATCCTTTGGCCACCAGTGAGGATAGTCAAAGTTTGTTGAAATATGGTTACTACTGCATCAAACACATTTACCACTTCATCACAGACACACACAAACAAACAAATACACAACCTAGCTAAAGTCCTTAAGTGGCAATCCAACCACTAGCCATCAATGCTGGACTGGAAAACCATGCCATTGGATGAAGTGAACTCAAGAAATGAATGAATTCAACATCATCCATACCTACTACATCATCACAAAAATTGAAACAGACATGACAGTTTACAAATACTACATGAAAAGTTCATACAAAAATAACCACATCTCACTGCTACAGAGCAAAGGATGGTTAATCACAAAAGATCAATTATGCACAACAACCTTATTCCACAAACAGTGCTTGAATATATCAAACAACAGGCTGAACAGAAGATACATCAACTCTCAGAAACACAAGATCATATGGTAGATCAAACACTCATTGACAGTGTCTTAACATCTGTTACTCAAGAAAACGTACACAGCATAACACATACCAATGAAAACATTAGCACAACAGTTCAACCAGTGACACTATAGACACATAATTAATTAAAACTGTATGTGTTAATTAATTTATCTCAAGAAACACTTGCTAAATATATAGCTTTAGATCTCAGAGAGACAAAAATACCCAAAATATACACATCAAAACACGTGGGAAAACTTTTCACTACCTAAATACAGTAGAGCGTCAATTATCTGAATCAATTGGGGACTGGGGTTGTTCGGAAAATCGATATTTTGGATAACCGATTACATACGAAAAAATATATTAACCTATCCCATGTTGAAATTTTTCTCCGTTGCGTGTCGCTTCGCATTGAATTTTCATCGATGTTAAGCCTAATGTAAACTTTTTAAAATAATAATCGTGACTATTGTATCATTAAAATATTTTTTTTTTAATTTTGTACAAACAAAATAAATATATTGAAAAATATAAAAACAATAAAAAATAATACTTCAGAAGTTAATTTAGTATCAAAAACATAAAATATTTGAGTAGCCCAAGACATAGCCAAAGATTGCAGCGCCACAGCATTGGCAAAAATTTAAATTTGCCGACTGGAATTCTTTTGGATAATTGACGTTTCGGATAATTGATGCTCTACTCTATACACATATTACTAAAACACATTCAACCAGAATTAACACGTTCAGACATATGTACAGTACATAATGCATTTCATGTACAGTACATGAATTACATAAAATTCTACACATATTTTCTCCATTGACAAAGTTCAATAATATTTTTGTGAATTTGATTATTTCAAGGTCAAAATAATTTTTCCACAACAATTATGAAATATTCCATACTTTTTTCAGGGGTTGAACATTACATGAAAATCTCAAAACAGCATGTATATCACATTTTACAAAAGGCTGCCTTACTAAACACTTATCATATAGGAAATTCTTAAACACAGATACAAGCACAAACAGTAAGCAAACAAAACATTTGTTTTCTGTAGTTACAGTGTGGTGGTGTGGAGGACAAAAAAAAAAGGATGACAAAGCAGTAACCATAAATTAAATAGGATATTTATTCAACTACAGCTACATAGTCCTTCGTACACCTGGTTCGTTTACACTAAACACACTTGATCCCAAACTATAGTACGCACACAAGTTCGAAGCCGTTCGACAAAATTTTATATGCTTTCACGGGCAGGAGCCAAGTGCTCGCGACAATGCAAAATGATGGTTTGAAATACTACAACTAACTTAAATCTACCTTAATCTAACTTATATGCTAAGGAAGAAGGGTGAAGAAATTAAGAGATACGAATAGAAGAGACAAGTATAAAGGACAGATTTTGTGGGGTACCCGGGTAAATTTGGCAGTCTCCGATCTTCTCTAAATCGGCACTTGAATTAAATCAATTTTCTTCCTCTTGATTCCGTCTCTTGAGAATTCGAGAGCGTTTTTGAAGTCTTAATCTGGATGTCCTTGTAATTTTCATCTGTTCACAGACAACTTCCAAGCCTCCTCTTTTTGTCCCACTAGGCGACAAAACTTTGGCTTGCTCCTTTTTCCGTCTGTACACCTCGGATGCTCACCCAAAAGTGTCTTGTTTGTTTTATTGATGGCCTCCAGGGCTTCTTAATGTCCCCTTTTGTCTTCTCCTTTTGTCCTTGGACAAAGGTCCCCCACTCATAGAAAAAGAATAGGTTAGAAAGTTCTAGAAACACGTTAAAGACAAAGGAATTTAGGAGAAATAAAACTTATATCTACCCCTATTTACAAAGACATGGCGTACCGCCACAACAGTATGCCTTGACTTTGATCTGGTTTAGCAGTAGATACTGGTATATGTGCTGTGTAAGGATACATTCAAACAACATCACATAATAATAATAAATTATAAAGAGTAATCATTGTTGTTATTCTCATTTCTCATAGAATAATTTTTCTAATTTCAAATGTAAAAAAATAACCAAAAATATAGAAAGGATTAGCAGATAATTGATTTATTTTGTTGAACATTAGCAAAATAAATATCTATTTTCTTAGGAAAATTTAAATGAAAAAAATCTATATATTTGTTTTATTAAATGGTTTCTTTGNTTCTATAAGAAACAATATAAAATGGATTTATTTATTCCTAACCCCCCAAAAAATGCCTTTTTTTTATTTTTTTAGCAGCATTTTATGCATAAAAATGCTTACAAATGCAATATAATGCGAGCAACTATTTACTGTGACATCGCCAACAATGCCGGGCTGCAATTTTTAATTTATTTAATTTAAAATATATACAATAATCTCGATTTTAGTACTGCCGTGCCCCTGTACATCACACTTTTCCTGTTAACAATAGAGTTATGCCAGTCATCTATCTAACTCAGTCAGGAGAAAATTTTTGAATTAAAATAACGTGACTTCAGGTCCAAACTGGAAGTTTGTATACAGTTAGTTAGGCCTCCTGCTCCTAAGCTTTCCATATCTGGTCTTCACTTTCATCTATCTAACTCCATTTTCAATATTAAGGAAGAACAGGTAGACAGACTCCAGTGGAAATTTATAATTTTATAATTTTTGAAAATTGAGCCCAATTAACAGATGTATAAATATTTACTTTATTTTTTCTTCTTCTAATTTTCATTTGCTAATTAAAAAATTAGATTAATAATTTTAATTTTTATGCAATACTCTTGATCATTTCATATCAAAAAATATATTTCTTTTAAATTTGAAACAGATTTATGAACAGTTTCTATAAACTTTCCTTATAAATGAAAACTTCAGTTGAACAAAAAAAATATATTGAATGATATGTGCTTAGATTGTATAAACATTCAGAAAATATTTAAGATCTGATCATTAGTATGATGCTATATTAATATTTATTTTATTACCATATTTTTAATAAAAAATGAAGGAATTATGAAATTTTATATTTTTAAAATTAATCATTATTTTATTTTGTTTTGACCTCTAATATATCCTAATATATTGAGTCTGGGTGTATGTTATTGAAATTAAGGACTGTACAATTCTAATTAGAACAAAACGATGATTTTAATAACAACTAAGGATCAGGGCCAACTAACAGTATGGCTGATGAGGTACAGGTGTACTACAGTTTAGTGATGACACGATATAGTTCTAATGACAAACATTAATTTTCTAAACTTATAACTAAACTACTAAACTAATTCGCGTTAAATCTACATACAATTATTTACAAGATGATAAACACGTGCTGCCACAACTTTTCTTTGTTCTTCCATTAGATGAACTTCCAAATCTGACTGATCATCAGACAACAGTTCGTGACTACCCATGAATGCACTTTCTATATGTAGACATATCTAATATATATGACTATCATACATTTACAATATCAATATTACTTGGGTCCGTTAACTATAAACTGTCCATACATGCACAACACAAAGCTGTTGATGATAAGTCCTTAAGGATAGAAATGGATTACAGTACCTCCACTTGATGCATTCAATCCTTAGCTGCCTTTTCTATTTCCTGCTACCAGACGAACTATACCAAACCATGAAGCAAAAAACCAAAAAAGATAGCTCAACACACAAGACTGTCCAATTTATACTCCCCCGTCATTCATGAATGCTCTCTTAACACGTGACCCCATTCTTGACCAATTAGTCCACACCAGTTGGTGTAGCAAGAAAGGTGATACAGCATAATATTCCACGAACATTTATACAAAAAGTAGATCCTGACACGTGGTAATGGAAGATAATTTATATACACAAATTATATTTAAGCATACATAAAATAACAATAATAAAGTAGTGCAGCACTAAAATTTTATTTTTAAAATGTTTTTTATTGTTATTTTCAGATTAATTTCAATAGCCTATGGACAGATAGGAATGATACAAGGAGCTGCTGGATTTTTTTCATATTTTGTTATTATGGGTGAAAATGGATTTCTACCTGATCATCTTCTTGGAATTCGTAAGGATTGGGATTCTAAAGCCGTAAATGACTTAAAAGATTCATATAATCAAGAGTGGGTTAGTAAAATCTATAATGAATATATTTATTCTAAGTCTAATACAATTTTAAAAAAATAAATGGTATTGTTCAAGCAATTATAAGCAATTGTTATATTGTAGAAAAACAAAAGTACTTTGATAATCACATTCAATTATACCATTATAATATTATGGTCAAACCTTGGTTTTGAACTTAATTTGTTCTTAAAAGTTCTTTGGAAACTGATTTGTTCTCAAATCAAAATAAATTTTTCTATAAGAAACAATATAAAATGGATTTATTTATTCCTAACCCCCCAAAAAATGCCTTTTTTTTATTTTTTTAGCAGCATTTTATGCATAAAAATGTCTACAAGTGCAATATAATATTATATTAATAAATTTTTGTTATTTTATTTAACTTAAGCATATTTAAACATAAATTCTTGGATGCCATTTATATTACATAAATGTCAATTAATGTGGTTTTTATTAATTAATTTGGTTAAATTCATCTGTGGCACATACTGAAAAACAGAAATGGTATCTTCACATGTTCATTGAAATCTAATTTAAATAGCAACATCATCAATAATTTGTGTCGTGACATCTAATAACATGAGGTAATCTTGGTGCCACTAACTTCTGAATCAGTAGTCTTGTCATTGATTGTTTGGACTGTTGACTTTCTTTAACATAGGAAGTATAGGGAGTTGACCATTCTAATCTGTGGCTGGCTCTTGCTAAGTAGCTTGTTCAGCAACCAAGTTATTGTACAGTATTTTAACAAATAATGACTTATAAATTAACAAAATTTACTTTATCAAAGTTAGCTTGGTGTAGAATTGCTGCACCAAAAGACAATTAAAACAGTGAAACAAATATTTGTGGTTATTCATTGATAAAACTACAGATGCACTTGGTAGGAACATTGTTAATGTAATAGTTGACATGCTTGATAGTGTCACAGAAACAGCAACTAAAAATACATATTTGTACCATACTATGTTTATAAAAGCAACCATCATTGTCTTTCAAATAATTTGTATCTTTAGTTTTCATTTCTCAGAATACTATAATATTGATTAAAATTGGAATATATTATGGTCTAATCTTTTTAATTCAAATTCCAGAATAAATCTGAAAAATTTTGAATTATTAAAATATTTGAAGTTTTTAATGCTTGGCAGTATTCCATATTCTTTTGGTAACATTGCATTTTCTCTTTATCTTTAGTTAAAAAAGTTTAAGTGATTAAATAAATAGAAAAATAATAATCTTGTGTAAGCTCCAAGCTTAGACATCATAAAAGCATAGTAGGGTCTATTGACCATTAATACACTTTAACTAAATTTTGCCTTAATCACTCTTTTTCATCCTTGTTTTGCTTAATTGTTCCATCTGGGTACTAACAATTTAAACAGGTCTACTGATCAGAATGCAGTAGGACTCAACCTTTAGTCAGGCAAAAGAAATAAAAGTAAAGGTTCAGTTAGCAAACTCTGTGAAAAAAGAAGGATGTCCTAGAAGGGGAAAGACCTCAAGAGATCCAAGTAAGAACAAAGACAGATAGATATATTAAGGAAAGATGTATATGTTCCAAAATGTTTAAATATTTAAGCACAACGATTTTCGAATATCAGAATTTAAAACCTGAGGAAGACTGAGGAAGGCAGTCGAAAACGTTTGTTGTTTTCATTAAATATATTTTTACTGGTCAAGTAAAGGTTTTTATGTGTGTTTATATTAAGTAAATTGGACCAGTACCAGGTGAGAAGTAACTTTTATATATTAAGGATTTAAATGAAAAGAAAATTGCTATACTATAAAGGAAAATTAAGAATAAGTTAAACATTAATGAACATTTAAAATCCAGTAACAAAAAGAAAATCATTTAATAAAAACAACAAACAAACACTTGTGACTTTAATATTTCATCTAATATTTGATGTTCACAAATTAAATCCCATTTTGCATATCTGATACAGGGTCATTCTAAAAGAAAAGAACATTCAGTTCTTTTCTTTTAGAATGACCCTGTATTAGGTCTGAACAAGGTCTGCTTCAGGTTTTGTAAACCAACAAAATTCCAAAATTGGAACATATATAACCAAACGTTTTTGAAATATTATTTTTAAACATTTGGAACACATAACATGTACAAAAATTAAAAGGTGGAAAATACACAAATTCAAAATATACATACAGCCAACACATATGCATAAATTATTTTAGGATATAGCCTAACTGGAAATAATAAAAGTCAATTTGTGTCAGCACTTCAATGTTTTTCATACAAGTACCATCAGGTATACGATACAGTACTGTACATCCTTATTGTTGATGCACTTGCCCATCAGGCCAGCCTTGTATATCTCTAAGGCTTCTAGGGCCCTAATATGTTTGGTTTGGAAGGATTGCCTTATTGACCTGGACGTGCTGTTAGGGAGGTTTTATTTCACAATTTCATTTCAGAATTCACTAATAATTTAAATTGTGAATTATTATGGATGTAAATATGCCGATTTGAGAGGAGAATTTTACTCCATTTTGTCAGAATGGTTAGGGGGCCCTTGTGTATGTGGGTGATGATTTTCGAAGGCAGAAAAGACAAGTGTTTACAAAAGAAATCATTTATTTTTTGTAGATTATGCTTACTGTACATAATATGATTTTCAAATGTCCCAGATTTCAACATCTTGTTCGTGGAGTAGTTTTTTGGAATCTTCTTTTTTCTTCCTGATGGGTCTGCCTCAGGGCTGTATTCTAACTTAAAGGGGATGAAGACCAGGGCCACTCGTAGGTATTGCCTGGTTTGAAATGGATTGATAGGGAAAAAGTTAAGAGAAGAGGCAAAGGGGAAAAGTAAAGTGAGATAGGAAAGGGGATGAGAGTGGAAGTTTCATAGGCGTCAGTATCGGTGTTTTATTTAACAAGATACAAAATTGTTACATAAGTAAAAGACACATTAACAGTATGACAAGATGCCTGTACAGAGGGTGTTACATAAGGAAACTGCAAATGGTGCAATAAGGGATATTTTACAGCAGTACCCTTTTGGGTGAGGAGCGGAGGATATAACTTGGAGTTACAAGTGTAAAACCGAAAATGATGTGAAACTAATCCCAACAATGAGATGTTACATTCAATTGTGAATAAAAGGGATGTAGGATTTAAGATCACGGCAGCATGTTCTTTACTGCTACAAAGTATAAAAATAGAACGCCTCAGGACAGCAGCAAGTTAAAGTCCAATGTAGAGACAATGCATGGAATAACAACAAACAAACTCTTGGGGATGATACAGAGAGAAGGTTGTAACTGGCAGAGGAGGAACACACCCCTGTCCTTGGACAATGGAATTTTTATAACTTTTTCATTTTTGATTCATTTTCCCATTGGTCAGACTTAACTTTTCTCGCTCCCCTATTGGTCTCTCACTATCTCCACGTGGAATTCGAGGCTAGTTCAGGTTGCAAGAAAGGTCTGCCGGGATGGTTTATCCGATGCCATCCATTTGACTGATTGACATTTACCGATAACTAAGACACCCGTGCTCATATTTTACCTTGTGCTTTTTCTTTTATTGCATTTTAAGTTTAATCTTTTCCCTTTTCTATTTCTTTTGTTTATAAATTCCATTTCCATCTTTCTAGTATATATGAGTGATGATGTCAAAGTCCAGTGTCACTGGTTCAACACTTATTTGTTTTCTCATTGCTTTAATAATTTATTAAAATACTTTTTCTTTTAATTATGAACTATTTCCAGGGCCTCACATGAAAAAATTATATATTCCCTACCTCATTCATTGAAAAACATACGAGAGTCATTCTAAAAGTAAAGAACGTTTGTTTCTCTAGATATTTTTAAGATAATGAAACAAAACTTATTTTACAACACATATGATACCTTAGCTATATTTCTACATAGTCGCCATACAAATTTAAACATTTGTCATAGCATATCATCAGCTTTTCTATGCCTTCTGCACACTCAGTTACCACCAAGTTCTTGAACCAGTCATTAACGGCCTCTTTCAGTTTGTTGTCACTTCCATAGTGATTTCCAGCTAAAAAATCCTTCAATTTTTGGAAAAGATGTAATCTCTCGGAGCCTAGTCTGGGTTATAAAAAGGATGTTCAAAAACTTCCCACTTAAACTGCTGAAGCAGTTTAAGTGGGAAGTTTTGGAAGTTTTGTCAATGCAGCAGCATGCAGACATGCGTATTCTGAAGAAGCACAATGCTTCTGGACAACAATCCCTACCGTTTGTTTCGAACTGAAGCTTCATTCATCACATTACCATAAACCTTGGTTATCTGTCTGTAAATTTCGATAGGGCAGACTTTTTTCGCATTCAAAAAGCATATTACACTACGAACCTCACACTTGGTGGGATCTTTAATTGTATACTTGCTTACTGGAGAATAAATTCAATAAAAATAAAAACCATTCAACTATCCAGCATAATTCTTTAATAACATAAAAAACGTTTTCAAATGCATTAAGCGTTCATCATCAGTTATTTCTCTAATTCGAAAACGGGAAATTCGAAAAATTACGCAAGCGAATATCAAATAAACGGTTATGCAAAAAATTAAAAGGTAACATGTTATAAACGAAAGTGATACATATGAATTTCTGTGTGTTTAATAAATAATAATAAAAATAAATAAATAAAATATCTATCAAGGATCATAAGCCTGATTAAGCCTTTTATATAGATCTATGCCAATTCGTCACAAAAAGATTTCCAAGCGGACGAAAGCCCGTCAGCATCCCTATAGTTGATACACTGCGTGCTCTTCTGTGCCCTATGGATTTCCAGCTTTTCGAGATATTTTACCACGTGTCTAGATCTGGTAGCTTTTATTATAGAGGCCTGGTCCCAGAGGACAGTAATGCCTTGTTGTTTAGCATAAGTGGCAAGGACCATACTGTCAACTGTTTTGTTCACTGAAAGCTTATGTTCATTGATTCTTTTTTTCAAATTCCTCAAAGTTGTGCCTATATATACTAAGTTAGAGTTGAACCTATGATCTCTTAGCGGTATTAAGTATATTCCTGTTAAGGAGTTACGATCATAATCCCCCTTGTCATTCCTTAATATCTTGTATATAGTGGGATTACGTCGATAAACTATTTGTAAGTTCTTATTTTTGGAAACCCTCTTGACAATCGGTTTAAGGAAGGGTATATAATCGAGGACCACTTTTTCTTTTTGGTGGTTTTGCTTTTGC
>NW_019384563.1:448884-472636 GCF_000671375.1 Centruroides sculpturatus
GCAAAAGCAAAACCACCAAAAAGAAAAAGTGGTCCTCGATTATATACCCTTCCTTAAACCGATTGTCAAGAGGGTTTCCAAAAATAAGAACTTACAAATAGTTTATCGACGTAATCCCACTATATACAAGATATTAAGGAATGACAAGGGGGATTATGATCGTAACTCCTTAACAGGAATATACTTAATACCGCTAAGAGATCATAGGTTCAACTCTAACTTAGTATATATAGGCACAACTTTGAGGAATTTGAAAAAAAGAATCAATGAACATAAGCTTTCAGTGAACAAAACAGTTGACAGTATGGTCCTTGCCACTTATGCTAAACAACAAGGCATTACTGTCCTCTGGGACCAGGCCTCTATAATAAAAGCTACCAGATCTAGACACGTGGTAAAATATCTCGAAAAGCTGGAAATCCATAGGGCACAGAAGAGCACGCAGTGTATCAACTATAGGGATGCTGACGGGCTTTCGTCCGCTTGGAAATCTTTTTGTGACGAATTGGCATAGATCTATATAAAAGGCTTAATCAGGCTTATGATCCTTGATAGATATTTTATTTATTTATTTTTATTATTATTTATTAAACACACAGAAATTCATATGTATCACTTTCGTTTATAACATGTTACCTTTTAATTTTTTGCATAACCGTTTATTTGATATTCGCTTGCGTAATTTTTCGAATTTCCCGTTTTCGAATTAGAGAAATAACTGATGATGAACGCTTAATGCATTTGAAAACGTTTTTTATGTTATTAAAGAATTATGCTGGATAGTCGAATGGTTTTTATTTTTATTGGGATCTTTAATTTTGTCACACATTTCAATGTCACACTGTAAACAGTAAATGATCATTGTGGCTCACTGTTAGCATCAGACTGACGTGAAAACATGGGAAGGTTCATGACGCAGCAGTTTAGGGTGGTGGGAGAACTGAACATTCTTTTCTTTTAGAATGACCTTCGTATTAGATATGCAGAATGAGATTTAATTTGTGAACATCAAATATTAGATGAAAAATTCATGATTGACTTTGCAAGAAATCTTGATTGGAATAAAATAGCTGAATATGAAATTCTTTTGGATAAATTCGTTAAAAACTATGTACATAAATTAGATATGCGAAAAGTTTCAAAATACCAGTGATTAAAAACTGAAACTTTATGAGAGATTAAAGATTATCTACAATGGGAGTTAGTTTTACATTACCAAATACCAGATGAAAAGTTTATAGAAGACTTCAAGAATCATCTTTTTTGATGTCATATTATAAAAAATCAAAAACTAGATTGATGATTTATTGTTGATAATTCACAAAGTAACTCACAAAGTAATTCACAAAATACCAAATATTAGTAAGTACATGGAGTAATACTCTTGATAAAATGATTGAAATATCAGAAAAACTAAAACAAAAAAGTTAATACAAATGAATTATTTATGTATTTTTATTTCTAAATGAAAAAGTTTTGTATTTTTTATAAAATATACCTGAAAGTGTATCAAATCTAAACTACTTATGTTCAAATTATCCATATTTATTGGACTGCAATTTGAAAAAATTGTAGACCTAAAAATTCCCACTGTTGTCCATCCATCTGTCTTTCCTTAATCTTGAGAGTGGAGTTAGATAGATGAAAGATGAGACCAGATATGGAAACCTTAGGGCTAAGAGGCCTCAATTAACTATATACATCCAATGAAAACTGGAAGTCTTGATATTTCAATGTAAAAAATTTTTCCTGAAAGGTGTTAGAAATTTTTAAAATATTTAAAATAATTCAAATTAATGAGATTTGACTATACTTATAATTCATAGGCAGTTTTAATTTTGAAATATTTTAGATTCAAAATAATTTTAAATACTTTACCCTTTTAAATGAGAAATTTTATCATTTTTAATTTTATATTCAATTTTTAAATAATTTTTAAAATTAAAAATATAATGTTATACATTTTTCAGACATATAAAGATCGAAAAAATCTTGAATATACCTGCCATACAGCCTTTTTTGCATCAATAGTTATTGTACAGTGGGCTGATTTAATAATCTGTAAAACAAGGCGTAATTCCATATTTCATCAGGGAATGAAGTAAGTATTTATAGAATATTTATGAATTCAAATGTTTAAGTATTGAAAGTATTAAATTATAAATGAAGAAATGAATATGTATAGCATAAAATTGACTATATAATTCTTATTATATTGATTAGATAAAGAAGTAAAATATAAAAATAATAATAACTAATATCTGAAAAGTGATCACAATTTACTAATTTGTTTATAAACTTAAATTTAAAATATAAATATGCTTTATTGTATAAAAATATTTAACATTAAATATTAAAATTATGAGTTTTGTTTAAAAAAGTATATATACAAGACGGTGAAAAGTTTGTGACCAGATATCCATGAAAGAAAATACTGTATTTTTTCAATAAAAACATGTTTAGTACAAAAATTTTTACTAATACAAAATAATAATAATTAATAATAATAATAACTNCCGAGAGGGAATCGGTGTGAATGTGTGCACATGTTGCGGTGAAATTGTCGTTGGTCCAGCTGACTGCCATTTTAATGGCAAGCAGCTCAGCTTGAAAAATGGTGCAATTATTATGAAGACGATAGCATTGGAAGAAAGATTCCTGATTATTAACGTAAACCACGAAGCTACAGCCCACAGTGTTGGTGTTCTTGGAACCATCAGTATATATATCGATGTTGGTAAGAAGGGAGTTGTTGGTGTGGATGGTATTATCATAGCCAGGGCACAGAGTACAGTGGAAAGGATAGGTTTTTCAAGTCTGTCATAGTGAGGAACGTCAAGGTATAGAGGACTGTCAATATATTCACCACACTGAATAAGATGAAACTTATGATGCTGAAGAATGATTAAGTCAATAGGGGGCTTTCTGGCAATAACCTGGATACTCCTGTTGGGGGCGGTGCGGAAGGCTTTCGTGATGTTAAGTAGTGCACGACGTTGAGAGGAAATTACTTTTCTCTTTGGGTGGACTTTACGCACTGCCCAGCCCCAGGTGCCACATGTGTAGGTGACAATGGGGAGGTATATGCAGTCATAGACTGCATTCATGGCATTAGAAGATAGACCCCACTTATTTTTAGCCACCTGAGAAAAAGCCTGAAAGATCAACCTCGTCCGGTTGGCAATATAATCTATGTGTTGATCCCAGGATAGCCGGAAATCAAGGGTGACACCCAGGTACTTGAGTGTCTTTCTTGAGTACTAGTTGTGTTATTCATTTTAATATGGGGAACACATAGGTATAAGTTCTGTTGTCCAGACTTGTAAAAAACGATAGCCTTGGTTTTATTAGGATTGAAATGAAGCTTAAAATAGAGGCCCCAATTGAAAATGTTGTTGAGTAGGTGGTTGCCCTTGAGTTCAAGATCGGCTCTTGAGCGGCCCCCAGAAGAAGCAACACGTCGTCAGCATATGCAATGACTTTTGATTTGTTTAGTTTGTCAAGGAAGGCATTAAATGCTATGTTCCAGAGTAGAGGCCCACAGATGGAACCTTGCGGGCATCCTCTGGTTATGTCCTTGCTGACCTTGTGTTGACCACACTGCAGAGTGGCTCTTCTGTTCCTTAAGTAGTCAAGTAGTATCTTATGGATGTTAGATGGACAATTTATTTCCCTGAGTTGAAAGGTGATAAGGGGCCACCAAGCACTATCAAAGGCCTTTGATATGTCCAGGCTGACCCCTAGAACGTATTTGTTTTCTTTGAGTAGATTCTGCACAGTGCTGACCGCAGTGTGGATGGCATCCTCCGCTGATTTTTGAGGTCTAAATCCATATTGGGCTTTGTTAATAAGATGATTATGCTCCATGAACCATATCAGTCTATTGTTGATGAGGCGCTCGAGAATTTTACCCAACACAGGAAGAAGAGAAATGGGTCTGGCGTCTTCCGGGGACCCAGGTTTGGGAACCGGGACGATTTTAGCGTGTTTCCATGCATTAGGAAATATCCCATGTTGAAGGCAGGCATTGTATAAGTCATGGAGATGTTGTGGAATGATGTTCCAGAGCCCGATTGCAATTCCAGTGGTGATGTTGTCGAGGCCTGGGGCCTTGCCTTTCTTCATTCTTTTAAAAGCTGCATGTATTTCTTTGTGGGTGAATGGAGGCATCCTACTAGTGTTGACAGGATTGTCATTGTCAATGCGTAGAAGCCCTTGCCACTCAGTGTCGTCCTCGCAGTGGTTGTCAGGACAGAAGGCATTCAGATGTTCAGTGAGAGTTTGGGTGTAATCTGAAGGGGTGTTCTCATCAGTGATCCTTGAAGTCAAGATTTTGGTGTGTCGGAGCTTGTTTGTGCACATCTTGGTGATATAACCCCAGGGATTATTGGAGGAAATGGTACAAAAGTCCCTCCAGCTGCGCAGTTTAGCATCTTTGATGGCTTGTTTGTAAAGTTTTTGGTGGCAGAGGTAAGTTGTCTTGTGAGAATTTCTTAATTCTTCGTCACTACACCTTTGAAATGTCTTCCTTAAGTGTTTATTTATGGTGCGGAGGTTGGAACAACTCAGCAAACCACGGCCGCGATTTCTAATGTTATTTTTCTGCAAAAACTTCGCTGAACTTTGGAGACATCATTAATATAAATAATTTTTATCGCCGTTGAATAAGAAATGTTTCTTTCACAAGAAATGTATAAAATTACAGTACTGTATTAAACTTATGGTACCTAATTTACACACTGTACAGACGATAGTTCGCCTAAACTCTCCGTAGCATGGTGCCAGGCATCGGAAAGCACATAATGTAGCCCCNAGTTGGCAGCTGTTCAACTAATGAGTCCAGTTCATCTTCGTTGATTCTGACATCTGGTGGCAAGTATATAGAACAAACTGTGACAGTCACTCCAAGAGAAATTCTGACTGCCACAGCTTGCAAATCAGTTGTTATTTGTACCAGCAAAGATGGGATGTGATTTGAAACTACAATAGCCACACCGCCACTGGCACGGTTGTGGCTATCATAATCCTTGCGGTAGAGATTTAATCCTTTTAAAGTAATTCTCTCTCCAGGTTTCAGATGGGTTTCCTGGAGTGCCACGCAGAGAGATGATGTGGATGAAGTCAAGTGTTTAACGTCAGAGAAGTTGTTGCGAAAACCACGACAGTTCCATTGGATTATTTTATAATCCATTATGTGTTTGAGGCAGCATTCTTTGTGAAGGTATCCCTCTTTAGTTTTACGGCTGATTTGCCTTTTGGAGGTGAAGTTGGTGGTGTCACCTCCTTATTAGTCTCCTCGTCAGAGAAGTCGGAGAACTCACTCATAGACTGAGCCTCTGATCTCTTGGATTTGGAGATGGCTGCTTTTAATTTTTGTTTGTTGAGCGGGTTCTTAGCAGCCTTCTTAGAACCCACGTTTCTTGTCATTACCCCTGTTTTTGGTAGGGGTGTTTTGGCTTTCTTAATCTCCTTTTCTGATGTTTGGGTAGTTGGGAGAATTAAACATTTCGCATGGCGGGTAAGAGATTCACTAGGAGAGACAGAAATATCTGTTTGAACCCCACATGTCTTTGTGGATTTCAAAACAGCAGCAAATGTTTTCTGTCTCAAAGGTGCAGTTGAAGTGACCATACGACGAGCCTCTGGGTAGGGTATGTTGTTGACTGTTTTCACCCGTTGTATCTCCTTTTCTCTTTGCCATGCAGGGCATTTTCGGGAGTAAGAGGGATGGGCATCTTTGCAGTTAACACAGCATGGGGTACTGGTGCACTCGGTACTCTCGTGTCCTTCAGTTCCACACTGTGCGCATGTGCTTTTCCCACGGCAGAATGTTTGTGAATGTCGAAATCGCTGGCATTTGAAGCAACGCAGCTGATTTGGAACATACAAACGAAGTAAGCAGCGCAGATAACCTGCTGTGATAGCAGATGGCAAAGTTGGTTTGTTAAAAGTTAAAATTAAGTGTTTAGTAGGAATTAACTTGCCATCTCGACAAGTAGTTAGTTAGTTAATTTTTATTGGCACAAAAGCCATGCAGGCTATACTGCGCCACGACAAATGGTATAATTCAGTGTATAAAATAAATAGGAAAACACAAATATACAGAACAGTTTAACCATTCAAAAGCCAATGGTAGTATATATAAAGGATCTAAAATATAATAAATAAATAAATAAATAAATAAACAACAACAAAAAATAAATACATAAACAACAGAAAATATATACAATAATTTAAATATGCACCATAAAGTAAATAAGACTATACAATAAATAAATCATCATATTTCTCTATACATATTAATCACTTTCAGAAAGTCCAGTATATTATCCAGGTTTGGCCTCTGGCCCAAAATGTCTCTAAAGCTTGCATTTCCGAAATGCTGTCTACAACTCTCATCAAAAGCAACACAGTTGCAAAATATGTGTTTAACACTTACAGCACAGTTGCAGTGCTGACATACTAGTTCGTCATCTCCCTTCAAAAGGTATTGATGAGTCAGTCGTGTGTGTCCAATTCTCAAACGAGTAAGGATAACCTCAGATCTCTTATCATATTGCCTATTATATGTCCAATTTTCTACCAAAGGTTTGATCTCGTGAAGTTTATTGTAGATTTGTGCATTCCACACATTTTGCCATCTCTCTGCTAGTTGTTTTTTAACGGTTGGTTGGTTGGTTGGTTTTGGTTTTTTGGCACAACAGCCATATAGGCTAAGCTGCGCCATAACAAATGGTAAATAATTATAAACACCACAAATAACAAACATATTACAAAAATAAATAAATAAATAAACAACAGCAACAAAAAAAACAAATACATACATATTAATAACAAACAAGAACAAACAAAAAGCTAAAAGATAAATAAATAGATAATTAAATAAATAAATAGTTAAATTTCTTTACACAAATTAGTGACTTTTAAAA
Source organism: Centruroides sculpturatus (assembly GCF_000671375.1). Lineage (NCBI taxonomy): Eukaryota > Metazoa > Arthropoda > Arachnida > Scorpiones > Buthidae > Centruroides > Centruroides sculpturatus. The sequence goes on from NW_019384563.1 coordinate 455,814, forward strand.
AGTCTAATACAGTGAAAACTGCTTACGCGACCACCTGCATTCGACGGGCACCTGTCAAAACGGGCAAAAATTTCTGGCACGAAATAGTTTACCCATAGAGTCTTTGTATAAGTTACCTGTATTAAACGACCACCTGTGTAACGCGACCGCGGGCATTGATTTTTGGTCCGAAACAACATATAACACCTGTAATAAGCGACCACTTTCGCGAATGTATCTGGTCTAAACTATTGTAAGAACCCATCTCAACAACGTTTCCCCTTCCTAATATAATAAATTAGTCTAAACTCTTGTTCGAACCCATCCCGGGCACTTCTCCCACCCTCGAAATTAGGTGCAGGTGTTAATAAATTAGTCTAGCAACAAAAGAAATTCATTTGTTTGTTGGAAAATGTCCGAAAACGAAAGAAATGTGCTTTCGTTGGAAGATCGTATTAAAGATATCACAACAGCAATTAGAGGCGAAGTTTAACTGTGGAAAAACAAAATTGATTTTACCGTAGACCTACAGTATTTTCCTTGGGGGTGTAAAATATTGTACACGATACAATTAATCTGCTGATCTCATCGTTTGATTAAATCTATTTTTATTTATTTATTTTGAAGCTCATATACAGTACACGTGCGATAAATAGTTTCTGTATCAACCTACCTTATTTCCACGATATTTTTAGAAAAATAATATCCAAGTAATTTTCGCAGGCAAAATATTCAAAAAACAATAAACGCATTAATGCAAAAATCAGTTTTACTTCCTTTTTCGATTCCGCGATTGTAATGAAATCGTATAATGAGAAAAAATAATAAAATCGTTTTATTATTAATTAATAATTTTTCTTATTGTACTTAATTAATTAAGAAATTATTAAATATTTAAAAAATACAGTATTTTTAAAGTTAAAATAAGATTAAACTAACGAAAACCAAAAGCAAAGTGATGGAGAGATAGAACGCGCTTGTATATCGATGACGTAATACATGTAACTGAGGAGAGAACGATAAGAACCAAGTCGAATTAATTAAGTCGGAAAAAAGAAAATGTGTATTATAATCGAAAAAATGCGAGTATTGTATTAATCTTTAAAATAAAATACAATACCAATATAGGCCTATCGTTGAAAAAATTCGCTTATTTTTGCTCACCTCGAGTTTTACTTAGTAGAAATGGCTAAAAAGTACGCAAAATACGTACGAAAATACGTTATTACGAAACCACCTGTATTGGACGACCACCTGTCTAAAAGACCACTTTTTGAAAGAACCGCGGGTGGTCGCCATAGACAGGTTTTACTGTATATCTATATCATAAAAATTGGGCCTCTGACCCAGAATCTGTTTAAAACTTGCATTTCCAAAATGCTGCCTACACCTGGTCTCAAAAACAGAGCAATCGAGCAGTATGTGTTTTACAGTAAGAGGACAGTTGCAATACTGGCATACTGGCTGCTCGTCACCCTTCAAAAGGTATTAATGAGTCAACCGAGTATGTCCAATTCTCAAACGAGTAATAATAACTTCAGATCTCCTGTTATAAAATTTCTTGTGTGTCCAATTTTCTATTGTAAATTTGATCTCATGCAGTTTATTGTGGACTTGTGAGTTTCACATATTTTGCCATTTCTCTGCTAGTCGTTTTTTAATGACTAGCTTAAAATCACCTCCTTCAATACGCATTGTGTGCTGTGACAAACTAGCTGATTTTGCAGCTGCATCTGCTTCTTCATTTCCTCTTATACCAACATGGCCTGGGACCCAACAAAATTTTATATAGAAATTCCTTGCAAGAAGATGGCAAACCAATTTACAAATTTTAATCACTATAGAGTGAGAACTAGGTTCACACGAGATCAAAGCCTGAAGTGCACTAACTGAGTCAGTGTAAATCACACAGCAACGATGACCTTTCCTATTTATATACTTTAAAGCTAGATAAATGGCATGCAACTCTGCAGAAAAGATGGAAGAATATCGTGAAATTTGTTCTGCCACAATTTCATCCTGGCAGACAAAGGCTGAGCCAACATAATCATCAGATTTAGATCCATCAGTGTATATATGAATTAAATTCCTGTAACTATGTTGAATTTCTGTAAAGTGCTGTCTGTAGATGTAGTCTGAAGTAAATTCCTAAGGAAATTGCTTTAAGCTAAGGTCAACATTTATCACAAGAGTTGACCAAGGTGTTATACTACAGACTTCTAGCTGTGAAATGTTGCATGTGTTCAGATCGATCGTGCTGATCACATTCTCCATTCTTATGGTAAATGTACGGACACTAATAGGGCAAGTTTCAAATAACCTTTTCAGCTGAGTATCTAATACTGTACAATCAACTGTAGGTTTAGTAAGGGATTTTTGTTTTATATAATAAAAGAGAGACAACTGCTCTCTCCTAAGAGATAGTGGAGGCTCATAAGCATCCACATAAGGACTTTGTACAGGAGAAGTTCAAAAGGCATCAGTGCACAAACACAATGCTTGATGGTGGATTGGATCCAGCATCCGAAGAGTAGATTCTCGCGCATAGCCATAAACAATGCAACCGTAGTCCAGCTTAGAGCGGACAATAGCCCTATAAATCCTGAGCAATGAAACTTTATCTGCTCCCCAGGATGAGCAGCATAATACCTTTAAAAGGTTTAGAGATTTTAAACATCTACTCTTCAGGTTGCGCAAGTCCAACAAAAATGTCAGTTTTTGGTCGAAAGAAATACCCAAAAACTTAGTCTCATTCACCATTGGGATTTTAACCCCATTTAAATACATTTCCGGATCCAGGTGCAAACCACGCCTTCGGCAAAAGTGGATACACGAGGTCTTCTCTATGTTGAAATTAAAACCATTAATCTTTGACCAATGGTCTATGCGATTTAGGGAGGTTTGCAGTTGTCTCTCGATGAAACTCATGTTGCTAGACTGGCAGGAGATCTGAAAGTCATCCACATATAGAGAGTATTTCACACTAGGAGGAAGACAGTTAGCTATGCTATTAATTTTAATTAGGAACAGAGTCACACTCAAAATACATCTTTGAGGAACACCTTCTTCTTGGACAAAAGACCTAGATAGTGTGTTGCCCATCCTAACTTGGAATCTTCGATTCTCTAAGAAGTTTTTTATAAAAACTGGCAAATTATCCCGCAATCCGAATTCATGTAAATCACGAAGTATTCCATAACGCCAGCAGCGATCATAGGCCTTCTTTATATCAAAGAATACAGACACTAAGTGCTGCCGTCTAACAAAGGCTTCGCGTATGGATGTTTCAGGTTTTACTAAATTGTCCGTGGTACTTCTGTTCCTACGAAAACCACTCTGATGTGGTGAAAAGTATTCATTTTTCTCTAAGAGATACATCAGACGCCTGCTTACCATTCTCTCAAAAAGTTTACAGAGACAACTTGTCAGAGAGATTGGTCTGTAATTAGAGGGATTCTTGTGGTCTTTGCCTGGCTTGGGAATGGGAATAATGATAGATAGCCTCCAAGAGTTAGGAAAAGTATGTTCAGTCCATATTCTGTTAAACAGAAACAGGAGATTAGAAAGGGAACTGTTTGACAGATTTTTAATCATGCTGTAGTGGATTTTATCCGGGCCTACAGCACTATTCCCCGAGCGAGAAATCGCTGTTTGTAATTCGATTCTAGTAAATGACACATTATATTCCTCATTAGATGAGGAGTAAAAGTTTAAATATTGTTTTTCCTTTGGGCTTTATAAGCCTGAAAATTTCTTGAATACATAATATTGCTGGATGAAGACGAAAATGTTTCTCCCAATAAATCAGCAATACCCTGTATATCGCTGACTATTGTGCCATTATTTTCTAGCATGGACAGAGAATAAGAAGTATATTTCCCATTGATTTTATGGATTTTATCCCAGACTGCTTTTGAGCTAGTGGAAGATGTTATGCTAGAAACATACTTCCTCCAAGAATCCCTTTGGCTTTGCCTCCTTATTCTTCTGGCATTTGCCTTCGCTTTTTGAAAAGCTATCAAATTTCTAGCAGTGGGGTATCTTCTAAAAATCCCCCATGCTTTCTTTTGTGCTTTAAATGCTGCCTCGCAATTCTGATTCCACCATGGTTTCGAATGCTTTGGGTATCTTGTTGATGTCTTTCCCATTGTTTTCTCAGCTGCCTGAATAATACTAGAAGTGACGACTTCAACTGCATCATTGATATTAGCAGTATTGACCATTTCCTCAGTGATGTTAGCCAAAGAGGAAAATGCAAGCCAATCTGCTGTTTCCAGTTTCCAGCGTGCTGGACAGGCTGTTTCACAGCTTTCTCTTTCTTGGTATTTTAGAAATATTGGAAAGTGGTCACTAGAGAGTGGGTTACATCCAACCTCCCATGTACATGCTGAAAACAGGTTTGGGCTTGCTAAGGAAAGATCAATGGTAGTGAACGTTATCGTTGGGGCATGAAAGTATGTCACTTCTCCCGTGTTAAATAAATATAGTTGCTGATTGCCTATAAATCTCTCAATGACTCTGCCATGACGATTAATGTCGGGACTACCCCACATAGGATTGTGGCCATTAAAATCACCAAGTATAAGGAATGGTGTTGGTAGCTGTTCAACCAAGACATCTAATTCATCCTCATTGACTCTGACATCTGGTGGCATGTATATAGAACATACTGTGACAGTTACTCCAATAGAAATTCTGACTGCCACAGCTTGCAAATCAGTGGTTATTTGTACCTGTAAAGATGGGATGCGGTTTGAGACCAGTACAGCCACACCTCCACTGGCACGGTTGTGGCTATCATCATCCTTTCGGTAGAGGTTGAATCCTTTTAAAGAAATTCTCTCCAGGTTTTAGATGGGTTTCCTGGAGTGCCACACAGAGTGAAGAGGTAGATGACGTCAAGTGTTTAATGTCAGAGAATTTATTGCGGAAACCACGACAGTTCCATTGGATTATTTTATGATCCATTATGTGTTTGAGGCAGCATTTTTAGCAAGGTTGTCCCTCTTTAATTTCACAGGGGGTTTTTCTTTTGGAGGTGATGTTAATGGTGTCACCCCCTTATTAATCTCTTCATCAGAGAAGTCAGAGAACTCGCGCATAGACTGAGTCTCTGATTTTTTAGTTTTAGACAGGGCTGCTTTTATTCTTTGTTTATTAAGTGGGTTCTTACTGGCTTTTTTGGAACCCACATTCCTAGTTGTTACCCCTGTTTTAGGTATGAGTGGTTTTGCTTTGTTATTCTCTTTTTCTGTTGCTTTGGTAGATGGTATCAGCAGACATTTTTCATGGCGAGTCAGAGATTCATCGGGTGAAACAGAAATGTCTGTCTGAACTCCACATGTCTTTGTGGATTTCAGAGCAGCAGCGAATGTCTTTTGTTTCACTGGTGTATTTAAGGTGACCATACGACGTGCCTCCGGGTAGGATATATTATTAATAGTCTTCAATCGCTGAATTTCTTTCTCTCTCTGCCATGAAGGGCATTTCCGAGAGTAGGCAGGATGAGCATCTTTGCAGTTCACACAGCATGGAGAACTTGTGCATTCATTACTCTCATGGTCTTCATTTCCACACTGTGCACATGCTTTTTTTCCTCTGCATGATGTTTGGGAGTGTCCAAACCGCTGACATTTAAAGCAACGTAGCGGGTTTGGGATGTATGGGCGAACTGGGCAACAGAGATATCCTGCCGCAACAGAAGATGGCAATGTTGGTTTGTTGAAAGTCAAAATAAGATGTTTCGTTGGTATCAACTTGCCATCTCGACGGATTGAAATTAATCGAACAGCAATGACACCTTGGTCTGAAAGACCGATCTGGATATCCGATTCATCCTCAGACATCAGATTGGTTTCAGATATCACACCACGTGATGAGTTCAGACTTGTGTGTGGTGTGGTAGTGACTTGTATGTCTCCTAGCGATTTCATTTTCATAAGCTTTTCAGACTGTTGAGGGGAGGCTGCCTCTACAAGCAGGTCTCCTGACCTCAATTTTTGAATTTTTTACAGATTCCCAATGGTCAATTCAAACAATTTTTGAATCAAAAAAGTGGAGCGTTTAGATAGGGGTGTTTCTCCCATGGCATGAACGATAAGGTAAGCTGGTGGTAATGCATCAGTACATGTTTTAGGTTTTAATGAATCCATATTTAGATTTTAAAATTCAGCTCCTAGTGACCCCACCCACCATGGGGCCCAACAAGGGGATGCCGTCACATGGGAGACTCCCATAGACTGTCACACCAGGGTTTCCCAGGAGCTATACCCTCACAATGCAGTTAAGAAGAGCACATCTTGTATGACATGTCCGCCCGGTCTGCATCGATCGGTTGACTCCAAGCCGAGGTCAAAACTGACTCAACGACCAGCCGATTGACTCAAACGGAGCCTGATTTGAGCCTCCCGTTTATCCGATGCAGGGGCCAAAGCAGTGTGTTGGGGACGTTTTGTTGCCCCTCAACTACCAGGATCCCCCTTTCCGGCATACGGGACACCACGCACGGCAAACACGTCTGTGGGCGTTCAGATCCCAGGGATGGTAAAGAAGACTTTCTAAACCATCTCTGGGAGGTCCCCTCACCACAGACAGGAACCCACATCGAGGGAGCCTTGAAAGAAAGGCAGTGTCAAAATTGGTTTGCCAAATTTCGTTCTGGTGATTTTTCACTGAAAAATGCGATCTGGTCATCCAGTTGAAGTTTAGACCCATATCAAGGCCATTATCGATTCAGATGATCATAGCACAACCTGTGAGATTGCACAGAAGCTCAATGTATCGCATACATGTATTCAAAAAAAATTAAAACAGCTTGGCTATGTCAAGAAACTGGATTTATAGATCCCTCATCAGCTTAAGGAAATTCATTAGACGCAACACATTAGCATCTGTGATTCGCTTCTGAAACGCAACAAAATTCATCCATTTCTGAAACAACTGATTACTGGCGATAAGAAGTGGATAGTTTATAACAACAATAATCGGAAAAAATTGTGGGTGATGCAAGATGAACAAGCCCAGACAACACCAAAAGCTGAGATTCCCCAAAAAAAAATTATGCTATCAGTTTGGTGGGATTATAAAGACATTCTGTACTTTGAACTTTTACCAAGAAACCAAACAATTAATTCAAATGTGTACATTCAACAACTTGCCAAACTAAGCAATGCAATTCAAGAAAAGCGGCCAGAATTGGCAAATCGAAAAGGTGTTGTTTTCCAGCATGATAATGCAAAGCCCCACACATCTTTGGTCACTCGCCAAAAATTATTGGAGCTAGGTTGAGATGTTTTGTCACATTCACCGTATAGCCCTGACCTTGTGCCTTCAGATTACCATTTATTTCGTTTCATGCAGAACTCCTTAAATTGTAAAATTTTTAGTGACGCTGATGATGTAAAAACACACTTAACTCAGTTTTTTGCTGGCAAAAATCAGAAGTTTTATGAACATGGAATTATGACACTGCCTGAAAGATGGCAAGAGGTCATTGACAAAAATGGACAATACCTAATTGAATAAAGTTATATTTTTAAGCAAAAATTTTGAATTTTCCTTCTTATTTAAAATCTTCAATCACTTAGTTGCCAACCCTATATTTTCAGAATGTGTTAAAAAAAGAATTGTTGTTAATTAGAAACACCTGTTTATGTAATGGGATGAAATCGGGAACTGTGATTTTGTGTCGTATGTGCAAATGTTCTTTTTATATTAAGTGTGTAAATTTGGCTAGAACAAAACAAAATTGGAAGTGTGAATTAATCAACAGCAAATAAATAAATGAACAAATAAAAATTAAACTTTTTATTTATTTATTTAATCAATCAGTAGAGGTTTTAAATTGCACAAAGTTGCAACAACTGTTAATATTTTGTCAATTGTCATCTCATCAGCATCATTTTCTCGTTTGATCAATGAAATCAGAATCGTTGTTGCAAGTATTCTATACCTTTTCATTCTTCCGATAGCTCATTCAACGTGAACTTGTATTCTTGACATTGCATGAGAATTAGTAACATCAGCAGCAGCCAACTGATTTTTATCTTTGGTGCTACATGGAACCAGAAGGCAAACAGATTTTGAGGCTAACAGATCTGTTATTTGAAAACCCCGATCGGCTAACACTGTATCGCCCGTCTAGTAAATCAAGTAGATCACTTTCTTTGGTAAAGANATATATATTTACTAAAATCTCAAAATTTTCCACCACAGAATGATAATATAGTTCACTTCACACCAGTGTTTAAAAATTAAATACAGGACACTTCCGTGTTATTGCTGTCAATAATGCCGTAACACAAAATGTCCTATATTTAATTTCCACCACAGGTTCAACTGTCTCTGAAACTGTATCTGATCAGAATACTGAATCAGGGGAATGTGTGAACAGGTTAAATTCTGTATTATATCTTATGAATTTAAAAAATTATAGCTTACATTATGAAGCAGTTACTTCTAAGATGAAAAGATCTGTTATCCTGAAATAAAACCATTCATTTTATTCATTTATACATTTAACTTATTTATGATAAAATATATTATTCACAAAAATATTCAAATTTAGTCTTTAAAGTAAGTTTCTAAAACCTTAAAAAATCTATAAGTTATCAACATGCTAATGAAAATGTAATATTTTATAGGAAACTACATGGACCACTTCTTCTGTGAAAAAGCTTATAGAGTTTCGCAGAGAAATGTACTTGCAGTTTCAGAGTCCAAGTTGTAAAAAAATAAAATTATGGAGCCGAATAAGCCAAAATCTGAAAAACAAAAGTTTCAACATAACAGCAATAGAGGCAGACAGAAAATGGAGAAACCTAATGCTGACGTACAGGAAGAGGAAAGATCAGATGAAACAATCTGGAGGTGGATAATTTCCCTTTTGGGAATTCCAGGAGAACTTAACTTTCCTTGCTTCAAAAGCAAATGTAAACCCTCCTCCTGATAAATTATCATCATCATCCTCCGCAACTGAAAAAAATGATGTTGAGGAAATTGGTGATGCTTGTACTTCAGACAATTGCCTGGAGAATAAACAGGCACCACTAATCAAAAAATACAAAAAAAGCATGTACTTCCAAAAATGAGCCTCCCAAATGGTTTCAGGAGTATATAAAAAGCAAGAGGATGCAGATGAACAACACTGGAAAAAAACTAGAGGAAACTGAACTAGAAAAATTGAACATTTTAATTATTGTTCAAAAAAAACAAAAAAAAATTTAAATAGATGTTTATAATCAAATGTGCTTGTATCTTAAATTTTAATTAAAAACTAGTTTTATGTATCAGACTCAATTATAATGATAATCATTTCAACTTTCTATAGGCAGGGCTAATGTAATTCTAGTCCTTTTGATAATCTCTCATCTATTCCCTAATCCCATCACATCCTGACTAAAAACAAATTTTCAGGATATTTTAAGTTTATATTCTCTTACACCATTGTTTTTTGTATGATAGAATTACCTGAATTTTGAATTTAAATTTATCTCCTCCCAATTTAATCACCTAAGTCTACCATAGTTACACTTTAATTATCTCTTAATATATTTCTCACACTATCTTTCAATGTTATCCAGTCAACAACCAGTACAAAGTAAAGATAGAAAAAACAATACTTTCTGACTAAAATGCAATCACAAGATTTCTGTTCCTCTCTTCTCTGTTTCAGCTGTTCTTGAGACAGGGCCATTTCTTCTTTCATTTGGTTCTGGTTCTGCTTGGCCGTTTTGCGTCTTTCCTGTCGAGACTTTGTCGATTCTTTAATGCTATAAAATATTGGACCCAATTCGGCCAACCATTGTCCATCAACTGCAGTAACACATTGCATGTATTCCTTACTAATCATCACTAACTCGTGATATACCACGTAGTCTGGAGTAAAACCAATTCCAAATAGGGCACTTGTAGGATGGAGATGGCAAGGCATACCTGTCCTGCAATTGACGTATTCGCCAATGCCTTTAAGTCTGGCCGCCTTGTAGAAATAAGCGGAACATATGCATTTTCGTACAATGTCCCATTCGGTGCAGCAGGAGATGATAGTCATCTTTTGTTGTTCTATAATATATTTTAACAGTTGTCGTACTTCCCGCACCTTTCTCATAGCTTTAATGTGAATGAAGTGTTCGTTGTACCAATTCGTCAAAAAACCGTTATTTTTCCACTAATGATAAACATTTACGCATGTTAAATGATCGCTCTCTGGAACCTGAAATTTTTCTCTAGCTGCGTCACTATCTTCCTCTCTCCCTTTTGGATGATAAAATATGGAAAAAACCGAGAGCATCGATACAGTAATCAATATTTCAGCACTGCACGTCACAAGAAACAATAAGCATTTTTAGCATTGAAACAAGTTCTTCCAGCTAGACATGTCCGTACAAGTCACATGTGACTCGAATGCTGTTAACATGTTAAAATATAATTTGATCTATCGATAATAGTCAACAGCTGAAACTTCACCAGTATACAAAAGGAACTAAAAACACCTTACACACTTTTACAGAGACTAAATTTAAAAATCAAAACAAAATGTTTTCAGCATGATTATTCTAAATATATAGCATTACATAATTGCTGCATGTAATTCTCATAGTATAACTGTTTACAAAAAGTAATATTACATGAATTAAGTATCGAGTCAAACTTGCAGATTCTCTAAAATGTCTTCATGAGAATGTCCATAGTTCATTATAAAAAATTCATTTTTTTTACCAATTATTAAATTTATCAAGAGATGGCACATAATGCCTATCTCCAAATTATTTAATAGTAGCATTACTACAGCACCCATGTAATTCAGCAATTGTTTGATGTTAACCTCAAAGATTAGGTTAAACAATATTTATACTTGGATATAGGAAACAACAGCATATTTGTTCCACATGAAATGCTAAAATAAACTAATTGTATATAGCCTTAGTTTACAATTTCATGTCTTATAAATATACCTTAATAATTTTCTATTACCATTTGTTTAAAGGTATTATTACTGGATTTTTTTTGTTTAATTATATTTCAGTCAGCTTGTTTTGGTTAGAAAAACTAGTTTTTATAACTTACAGGTTGAGAAATGACAAGACTTTTGAATTAGGCTGGACAGTCCTGCTTTTTAATACACTAAGAAGTCTCACTTTGGGACTTTCATAATTATATTTAAAAAGTTAGCCAATATTCACTGCATAAATTGTAAGACAAAAATAAAATGCAAACAAATTACAGCATTAAAATTTTAATACTAAATTAATAGAAACAGTAGATCTATTGGCAATTTATTGCTCAGCCTGACAATGTGATCAATGAATCTGAGACAGCGCATACCATATTCAAGTACCACACTTGTGTGGATCAGTTATAAAGAGGGAGCTGATGGTGATTGCTAATTATCCAAGTTAAAGAATGGCAGTTAAAGCAAACAAAGCTATGCAAGGAACTGTAGTTAACTGTTAATTGTCACTACAGCTGTAGGCCATTATTTTGTATGTGGATAAATAAAATATTCACTGGGTGTTTGGAACATCTATCATCAATATTCCAAACAACCAACATGCCAGAAAGATTGAAAACTAACAATTGGAAAATGGAATTAATCATGCGATACATCTAACATTATGTCAAAGTGTCTCAGCATTACCAAATTGGGGTTTTTGACACTACATTTAAAGTTGGCTGACAAGTTCTAGGACTTATTTAGGATACTTTCTACAGTTTTTTAAATAATTGATAATACAGAATTATTCAACTGTTTTGTTTTATAGATAAACTAAATAAAAAGCATTTTATCTGAAGTAATTTTAAATGCTATATAAGAATAAAGTTCTCTTAACACTTGTTAAATGGTAAACAGTTGCAATGCTCCAAGGCTGAGTGGGATGTGACCAAGTCACCTAGCCTCTTCAAAGCCGAGAATACTTTAGATTTGTCATAGTTCCTTTTAATAACTTAATAATACTGCTATTCCAGATAACAGAGATACTATGTTGTATTATACAACCCCACAATATTAAGACATCCAGCATGTAACAATTGCATTATGCCACTGATAGTAAATCCCAATGTTCTAATGACTACTGTTGCTATTTTTACAAGATGTTGCTAAATCTGAAATTTATTTCAAAATAAACTTAACTAATGCAAACATAGTGTATAGTTAGTTCTCTCGTGACAGCTTTTAGCCTTGCTAGGATCACATTCGTACAATAATTTCTCATTAATTTAGTTGGCTTAGAATGCTAAAGCTGTTAATACTGTATACTAGTCTTTTTGCATCACTGAATGACTTAAAACATTTAGGGGGTTTTATGAATAAATTTAAAAAATCTAGGAAGGTTCCTAGATTTTTTAAATTTATTCATAAAACGTTCAAATGTTCTATTCTTAACTGCCGGTCGCCATCTTGAAATAAGGAAAATTTCGGAAATTTCGACATTTTCTGGCTCCAATTCATTACTTTTCGGCAGATTTTCGTTTAAGAAAACTTCGGAAGTTGTATCTTAAAAGGTCCACACACGACCTTCTCAACTAAATTGTGATCCAAGAAAGCAACGGGAAACTACTTGGATTATTCTTCCCTTGTAAACTTCATTGATGGCAAGCAAAATAAACCATGGTCCCGAGTTCCGGCGTCCCTTAAATGGGACAGGGGTGCTAAGAATCTCCGAGCTTGCATCGAAGAATTCTCTAAAAATAGCTACATGGAACGTCAGAAGCCTACTACAACCAGGAAAACTAGCCAACGTTTTACAAGAAATGGAACGCATCAACATAAACATACTCAGTCTAAGCGAAACTAAATGGCCTGGAACAAAGAAGTTTATATCAAACAACCACCACGTCTTCTGTTCTGGAGGAGAAGAGAACACCAAGCAGACATACGGTGTCGCTTTCGTTGTCCACAAACAACTGGCCAACAAAATCACCAGTTTCATCCCAATATCAGAACAAAATCGAACTAATACAGTTAGCAGATAATAAGATCAACCTGAGCATGCTTCAGGTCTATGCACCTACAGCGAACAAAGACGATCAAGAAATAGAATCGTTCTACGACCAGCTAAGCAACACCTTAAAGCTGTTGAAGAAGCACGACATTACGGTCATCCTCGGTGACTTTAATGCCAAAGTCGGTCAAGGAAAACTACAAAACATAGTCGGAGAACATGGCTTGGGGACACAAAACAAACGAGGTGACAGGCTTATACAGTTCTGTCAAGAAGAAAAATTTAGCGTCGTAAATACTTGGTTTAAACTACCTCCACGACGACTGTACACCTGGACCTCGCCACAAGACGCTGACAACAATATCGTCAGGAACCAAATTGATTACATCTTAATTAACATCAGATATAAGTCAAGTGCCCTCAGGGCAAAAACGTACCCTGGAGCTGACATATCATCAGACCATAACCCAGTGACAGTAACACTACGCCTCAAACTGCGATCAGCAAAACACACAAGAGCAACAAAAAGATTTGATCTGGAGAAGCTGAAGAATAATGCCTTCAGGCGACAATTACAGTTGCATCTCAACAATTCAATCAGATCGATCGAAGCAGCAACAACAGACGTACAAGCGTTCGGGCGTTCACTGAAACAGTGCATCAACGAAACAGCAGAAACCCTGCTGGGACATCAGGCACCGAAAAAGAAACAACGGTGGATGACCCAGCACATTCTAGATCTAATGGACAATCGGAGAACACTCAAAAGTGATAACAACCGGGAAAAATACAAAGAAATACAACAAAAGATCAAACAAGAAATACGAAAGGCGAAGGAAAAATGGATGGAAGAGCAGTGTGCAGAAATTGAAAATCTAATCAAGAAAAATGATAACTTTAACCTGCACAAGAAGCTCAAAGAAGCTGGAAGCATCTACAAACTGACTCCTATCCCAAGCTTATATACGGACAACAATCAACTTATATTAAGCAAACAAGCCAAACTTGACACCTGGAAGAACTACATATACAATCTGTTTCGCGCCAATAGAAAACCAGCAGAATTGCAACAAGTGCAGGAAGACAATCTCCACATACTAACATCTGAAGTGGAACATGCCATTAGTAAAGCAAAGCCAGGCAAGGCCTGTGGACCTGACCAGATTCACGTGGAACTGCTGAAGCAGCTGGACTACAACAACATCCAACAACTAACAAAATGGTTCAATCAAATCTACAACAACAATGTTATTCCATCTGACTGGCTCCAATCAATCTTTGTGGCCCTACCAAAAAAGGCTACCAGCCGAAAATGCGAAGACTTCAGGCTGATCAGTTTAATGAGCCAGGTGCTAAAAGTCTTCCTCAAGGTGATTCAGCAAAGAATAAGATGTAAATGCGAACGTGCACTAGGAAACACACAGTTTGGCTTCTGCAGGGGGCTGGGCACCAGAGAGGCAATTTTCTGCTTACAAATACTGCTACAGAGGTGCTATGAACATCAAAAAGAAGTGTACATATGTTTTATTGACTATGAGAAAGCCTTTGACTCAGTGGACCACGGCCGCCTAATTAATCAACTGAGAAAACTTGGGCTTGAAACTAACGATATCAACTTTATCACCACTCTCTACTGGAATCAAACAGCCCGGCTCCGCTATGACAACGACCTGACAGACCCAATCCCAATACAAAAAGGCGTCCGGCAGGGCTGCCCATTATCTCCCATTCTTTTCAATATCTATTCGGAAATGATTTTTGACCAAACACTGGCCGACAGGGAGATCGGCATAAAAGTTAATGGACACTACATCAATAACCTAAGATATGCCGACGACACAGCATTAATAGCGGATTCCGAACAAGATTTACAGACTATCTTGAATGAAGTGAACACAAAAAGTCAAGCATGGGGTTTACGAATCAACAAAAAGAAAACAAAGGTGATGAAGGTCAGCAGGACTCCTAGCGAAATCACGATCAAATTAAATAACGAAAAGTTGGAGCAGGTACACCGCTTCAAGTATCTTGGAGTACTAATTGATGACCAGCTGAATCACGAGACCGAAATCAAGAGCAGAATCGAACAAGCCAGGCAGGCATTTACCAAATGGAAAACACTCCTTACCGACAGAAGCTTGAATATCATGCTCAAATTACGCACATTGAAATGCTACATCTGGCCAATTCTACTCTATGGTGTAGAAACTTGGACTCTAACAGCAGCCACTACAAAAAAGCTCCAGGCCTTCGAAATGTGGCTCTACCGAAGAATGCTGAAAATTCCGTGGACGGACAAGATAACCAATGCACAGGTCTTGCAGTACATGCACACGGACCGGGACCTGATCAAAACCATCATCAGCAGGAAATGCAAATACCTAGGCCACATTGCTAGGAACTACCAAAAATACCATCTACTGCCACTCATCCTGGAGGGCAGGATTGAAGGCAAGAAACGTCCAGGTAGACCAAAAACGGCCTGGCTAGATAACATCAACACCTGGTTTCACATGACAACAGCACAAGTTCTACACACAGTGCTAGACAAAGAACAATATCAAAACGAAGTCGCAAACGCCATTCGGCAGCATTAAAGAAGAAGTAGGAACCTTCCGCAACATTAAAGTGCCCAGCCTAATATCACACTCTTTACATATCAGAATGTGATCATTTCAATGTAACCTATATTTGCAAAATCTACAGGATGTGTCAGTACACTGGTTACAAACTTTCAGGAGAGAGTACACCTAGACAATGGAAAATCATATAGCAATGCATGGTAGGAAATGCTTTCCTGGTGCGGTAGTGACGACACAAAACACAAGAAACGAAGGACACGACCAGCGTGAGGAAACATGTTTATTATTTGACCAATAGTATTTTACAAAACATTTGTAAACATATTACAGTCTGTAAAGAAATTATAAACTCAAGTGAAATTTCTCTGTGTTTTAATTTCTTTTCATCCACAGTTCATTGTTGCTATATGAAATGATTTTAATTAGTGTTAAGAATTTATAATGAAATAAACAAGGCTTTGTAATGTATCATTTTAATAAACAATCAAAAAATTTAATTGTTACAATTTTTTGTTGTAAACAATTTATAAACTCAAGTGTGATTTATTACGTTTTTAATACTTTGTGGACCCTCCCTTGTTTTCAATTACCTCCACAACTCGTTTAAGCATTGAATCAACCAGGTTTTGAATGTCACTTAGTTTAATTTTGTCCCAGGCATTATACAATGCAACTTTAAGCTCATCGGATGTGTTGTATTGTTTTCCATGGCGATAAACTAATGCCACAAGTTGACTCCAAAGGTTTTCAATGGGATTAAGGTCTGGACTATGTGCTGGCCAAACCATAACTTCAATTTTTTCACGTGAAAACCACTTTGTAGTACTGGCTGACTTGTGAACAGATGCATTGTCCTGTT
The DNA here is from genome assembly GCF_000671375.1 of Centruroides sculpturatus. NCBI lineage: Eukaryota > Metazoa > Arthropoda > Arachnida > Scorpiones > Buthidae > Centruroides > Centruroides sculpturatus. The sequence continues at coordinate 472,178 of NW_019384563.1, forward strand.
GATAGATCCAGTCTTGACCACCAATGAGAGGACCAAATGGGATTAGATGTTCATATAAGATAGCTTGGTACATCTCAGAATTCATTCGCCCATTAATAAATGCCAAATTGTTTTTCCTTCATATCCGATTGCTGCCCAGATCATTACTGAACCTCCACCTTGTTGTCTACTGAATTTGACCCTGGGATTCTTTCTTGTATCATGCCAATAATATGCTTGGCCATCCGGGCCATCCAGGTTAAACTTTTTCTCATCTGAGAAAATTATTTTTATCCATTCAGTTGTCCAATTAACATGATCTTTTGCCCATTGCAGCCTTGTTGACCGATGTAACTCTGTAGCTTTGGTTTGGACTTCAATTTCCTAAAGTTTATTGTTTTATTCTTTCTCAAGCTTTTCTACACAGTTTTGTGGGACACTGGAGTTGGTAAAACTGCAGCTATCTCACGAGTAGACAAT
>NW_019384563.1:472752-488461 GCF_000671375.1 Centruroides sculpturatus
AACAAATTAATAGCAATATTTATACAAAATTAAATAATGATCCCTATGAGGATATAAAAAAACAAATAACAAAATTAATTAAAAAAAGTTATACTAATAATAATATAAGTAATACAGATAAAAATTTTATTCTGGATCCTAAAAATAATAGAACCCCAAAACTTAATATTAGATTAAAAACACATAAAATAGAAGAAAAGTTTAGACCTATTGTAGATTTTAAATTTTCCATCTTGTATAATCTAGAGGAATACATAAAACAACAATTAAAAGATATAGATAATTCTATGTATAGTATAAAAAATGCTGATACTGTTATTAATAAATTATTGAAATTAAATAAGGAGAATTCAGATTGCTTAATGAGCTTAGATATAAAAAATATGTATCCTAGCATAACCTGGTGTATGATAGAAAACAGTTTAAAAGACCTTGGTATCCAAAAAAATTTGATAAATTTAATAGAATTTGCTTACAAAAATAATTATTTTGAAATTGATGGTATGTTTTATAGACAAAAAAATGGTATCAGTATGGGGTCAAAGATGGGGCCAAAATTAGCTGAATTAGTAATGATTGACATCGATAAAAAAATTATTAAAATTAGGGGTATAAAGACAATAATGAGGTATGTAGATGACTATTTAATAGTGTATAATAGAAATCTGATTAATAAAGAAACTATATATAATTTAATAAACAACATAGACAAGGTTATACAGTTTGATATTGAAGAAGAAGTTAATAAGAAAATTAATTATTTAGATATTACCATAGTGAATAATCCTAGAAAATTTGATTTTATAACTTATAAAAAATCTTGTAATGTAAGCAAAACTATTAATTACCATTCTTGTATTCCTGATTACATTAAAAAGAATGCATATATTGTCGAATTAAAAAACATATGTACTAGAATATCTGATAATTATAACATAAATATTAAACTAAAAGAATTAGATACCAAATTCCTTTTGAACGATTACCCAAACTTTATACTTAAAAAATGGAAAACATATTATTTAAAGAATAGATATAATACTAAGTTGAAAACTGATAAAATATATAAGAAGTTTCTATACATTAAAAATATCTTTGAAAAGTGCAGGAAAAGTATTAAGAATCATAATATTTGTTTGGCCCCATCTTTGACCAATAGTATTTCACAAAACATTTGTAAACATATTAATAATAATAGTAAAAATAATTTAGACCCTTTAAAAAAAGCTGGTGTGGTTTATAGAATTGAATGTGACTGTCATAATCCGTGTGTATATATAGGAGAAACCGGGCGTGTACTAGAAACTAGAGTTAAAGAACACGAAGCGGCCATTCGGCTTAAGTATAATAATTCTCCGTGGTTTAACCACATCAATAGTAATAATTGTAATATTAATAGAAACAATGTAAAAATTTTACATATTGAAAAAGATACTTATAAAAGGAAATTCAAAGAACATATAGAAATTAAAAAAGAATATAATAATAATAATTTAATAAATCAGTCAAAAGGGATGGAAATAAATTATAGCTGGTATTGTCTGATAGATGGCGCTAGAATAAAATAAATGGTTATGTATTAAGACGTCATCACTTGATTACTGTTGTAAAGTGTTGATGGTATACTGATGCTAATGATGTTAAAAATTTGTAGTGCTTTTGAATTATCTATACAATTGTTTGTCAAAGAACCTTTTGATAATTGGTTGGTTTTAGTATGTTTATTATACACGTGTGTGGAAAAGTTTCTTAAACTTGTAAGTATAAGTATTGTTTAAGTCGTAGATACCCTATTTTATTTTCAAATTCACCAGGATGTCAATTCGTAGACACCCTGTAAAAATTCGAAATTTTTAAAATTTTTTGCCAACAGATGCCAGAACTTGACGGTAACGTCTTCTATACCGTCTGTTTCACATATTTGCATCCAGGTGTCGTCTTGTTGACCTATAAAACCGTTAGTAGGAATTTTTAAAATTCACTTTAGCGTGTTTGCTCGAAGATCTCTTTGTGTGTTTTACAGGTAAGGCTATATACATTTTCTTTGTTCTTTGTAACTAATATTTCCAGGTGTCGTCTTGTTGACCTATAAAACCGTTAGTAGGAATTTTTGAAATTCACTTTAGCGTGTTTGCTGGAAGTTCTCTTTGTGTGTTTTACAGGTAAGGCTATATACATTTTCTTTGTTTTTTGTAACTAATATTTCTTTTATTATTTATATAGTTTTATATATAAAATATAGTACTTTAACATTTTTAAGGTATATACAATATAATTTTCGTAATATATAATAAAAAATTTCGATCTTATATCAAATGATATTTTCAATAAATTATTTGTAAATTGTTTTATTTTAGATCTTTGATTTAGTTATTGTAATTGTATTTATTATAGTTTTAGCTTTATATTGTAACGTATCGTTACATATAGTTTATTTTTTTAAATTAGATTTATCAAATTACAACCGAATTTTATAAATAATATGGCCTCATCTTCGAAAAAATCGAAAATGTCTAAAATTTTAGAAGAATCCGATCTTCAGGATATCGATAACTTTTCCGACACTATTTCAGAGTCAGGCTCTGACCCTGATTTTAGTCTGATGGACGTTTCTGATTATTATGATTCAGAAGAAGAATTGGCCCCTCCAAGCTCCTCTTCAAATCAATTTACTACTACGCAATCAAATGATGACGACGANGTAATTGGTTTATTTCTGTATTTGTTGAGACATTATTTGACATAAAAAGCTTTACAATAAGCTCCCACAAAAAATCAAAATAATTTATAATACACCATTTTATAAAATAAATTTATAGAAAATTATAGTATAAATTTTCATTTATTTTATAATGTATTATTTAGAAACTTATTATTTTTTATGTAACACAATACTGGCAAAGAGACACTGGATACAAGCTTCAGTACAGATAAACATCTGGACGACCTTGAAAACAGCTGATTGTACGCTTTCGCGGGTTGTTCCCAACAACAGCCTGAGAGGAAGTAGATTTCCTACACACGTCTGAACTAGTTACTGCAAATACTCGATTGTATTACGTTATTTTCTGATAATTTTTTTTTTATTTTCTTGTTATTACCTATATTATATGCTAATCTAAACCTCATTTACCTAACATTGTTTTTTGTGTTTTACAGGAAAAACTCCCAAAAAAAATTAAAAAAACATTTAATATTTTATGAATTAGATTTCTAAAAAATTTTAACATATAACTTAATTTCCTTTAATGCATGTTATTTAAAAACAAATTGTCTTTAAAATAAAAAAAAATCGCGACGAATCACGTGACACGCGCCGCTGTTCGGTGTAGTTGGCGTAATGTCCTTGAGAACAGCTGTTTATAGGCATTTGCGGGATATTCTCATACAAATCGCAGGGGAAGACCAGTTTGTAGACAGATGTGCATCAGTTACCGTAAACACTCAAATACATGACGAATTTTTCCATTCGATATACTATCTCTATAAATAGGGACCAAAAAAATGGTCAAAAAATAAACTTCTATTACGTGTAAAATTACGAAACTTGCTGAGATCATCAACAACATCCAATAGAATGTAAATTAACTTTATTTGAATTAATTCGACCAACGAGGAGTTACGTACGATTATTTAAATTTGCCCGAGTTATCTCGGGACTGGGCAACTCCTAGTGAAAACGTTGCCCGAGTATACTCGGGATTGGGCGTTAAGGGTATACTCTTAGTTGACCAGGGTGTCTATTCGTAGATACCCTATTTTATTTTTAAATTCACCAGGGTGTCAATTCGTAGACACCCTGTAAAAATTCGAAAATTTAAAAATTTTTTGCCAACAGATGCCAGCACTTGACGGTAACGTCTTCTATACCGTCTGTTTCACATATTTGCGTCCAGGTGTCATCTTGTTGACCTATAAAACCATTAGTAAAAATTTTTGAAATTCACTTTAGCGTGTTTGCTCGAAGATCTCTTTGTGTGTTTTACAGGTAAGGCTATATACATTTTCTTTGTTCTTTGTAACTAATATTTCTTTTATTATTTATATAGTTTTATATATAAAATATAGTACTTTAACATTTTTAAGGTATATACAATATAATTTTCGTAATATATTATAAAAAATTTCGATCTTATATCAAATGATATTTTTAATAAATTATTTGTAAATTGTTTTATTTTATATCTTTGATTTAGTTATTGTAATTGTATTTATTATAGTTTTAGCTTTATATTGTAACGTATCGTTACATATAGTTTATTTTTTAAAATTAGATTTATCAAATTACAACCGAATTTTATAAAAATGGCGTCATCGTCGAAAATCTTAGAAGAGTCAGATCTTCAGGAATATATTGATAACTTTTCTGACACGATTTCAGAGTCAGACTCTGACCCTGATTTCAGTATGATGGATGCTTCTGATTATGATTCAGAAGATTTGGCCCCTCCAAGCTCCTCTGCTAATCAATTTATGCAATCAAATGATGACGATGAAGACTATCAGGAGGTTCTATCTCCTGAGCAACCTACTTCTCTTCCTTTCTCTATTCTTGAGCTACCTGGCCCTAAGCACATGCCACCGCCAGATTCACCACCGATTACATATTTCAACCTTTTTTTCACCGTTACTTTATTTGTATTAGCCTTATATTGTTTTGTACAAAAAAAGATAATTGTAATTTTAGGATTCCAACAAAGGTGTACAAAGTTTACCACCCCATTACCTATAGAAATATCATTGTAATTACCACCAACGGTTTGTAGGTTTTTTCTCCGAAATTTATAAAATTTATAGATTTGGTGTAGATATATATCTATGTCGTGTTTTAGTTAAACATTTTACGTTCTTTGTTATTGTTTTAGCACTGAAGATGGACTAGAAAATATTAGACCAGCCCGAGATGAATTTGATGAAGTCTTTACAAAATAAATTTAATTTGCCGATGAAATTGCTGTGAGATTTGTCTACCAGGAATAGTTTTGGATTACAGAAACTAAAATCATCATATTAACTAATATACAGCATAAAACCATTTATATATATTTTGATGTTTATTATTCTTAGTAGAGCAAAAATCAAAGGTGGTATTTGAAATTACGACCCAGGCCGTGATTTGACCCGCGTACACCAGCCAAAGATGTCCCAGCATTATCTCATACACTTAGCAAATCTCATCATCAATAAAAAGTGATGAATGAGTGTTTGAGTCAACACACTATATTGTTGGTGTTAAAGTCATAAAAAAAATATATAAATATTTTTATTTTTACAACATTAACTTTTTTAAGGTTATTTGAAAATATTTCATTTCATTTAAACATGAATGTTTTTTAGTTTTATTTTCTTAAAATAATCTATTCAATCACTGACAAAATCCTTGTGGACTGTTCAATACAATAATTACAATAAATTATGCATTTAATTTTTAATCTAATTATTTATCAAATTATCCGGTAACTAAATTATATACTTGCAAAATTAAAAACATTTATAAAAAAGATAGTGTAAACGTATTTAAAATGCTATTAATAATAGAAATTTAAAATTAATTTAATGCTAAATAAGTAGTCAATGTTTGTAATTAACATAGAAAACAATGTGAATAGATTTCTTTTATTCAATACTTCATCACTTAAAATGGATGCTTAAATATACTTTTTACATTTAAATTTATATTTTTATTTATATTTGTAATATAATTATGATATAATTGTACTTTTTCCTTTGTTTTTATTGTATTTATTGAAAAGTGAAGATAAAATTTAATACATGTACTGTAAGATATATTATCATATTTTGTAGATTGTAATATTAATACATAGAAATTTATAATACACAACATAAATCCATGACCAAATGCAATCAACAATATTGACAATAAATATAACAATTTATATATTAACAATTTGATAATTAAATTATTTTGATAAAATATGCAATTTAATTTTTGAAAATTAGCTCCAATGTAAGATAATATAGCAATAATATAAACTTTATACAGGTATACCTCGCCTTACGTCGGTAATTGGTTCCAGGAAAACGACATAAGTCGAAAAACGACGTAAGTCGAATTTACTTGTCTCCGAATCTACTTGTCACTAGGCTAAACCATAAATTACCATTGCCTGTTCTGTATTTTATTTATTAATGCATTTTTAATAATATATGGTTAATAAAAATCTATTTTAAGCTTACAAACAAATAAATTTTAGTTTTTAATTTAGTACAGAAAAAAGTATTCTAAATTTATGAATGCGTGTACTGTAAATACAGAACATACTCGTATATATTTTAATATGATTTTATGTGCTTTAAACGTTTATCTAGTGATATTACGACTTCAATATTTGTGGCGGACAGACGTAAAGTCGAATAAAATGACTTAAACTTGATTTTTATTTTTCCATATACTTTTTTAACAAGCGACGTATAATCGGGAACGACGTAACTCGAAACCGACGTAAGTCGAGGTATGCCTGTATAAATAATTATATTTAATATTCTAGTCTTATTTTTTTTATTACTACAGTATTATCATTTAAACTTTAATTAAAAAGTATTATTATTTTATTTTTCTTCATTTTTTCTTTTCTACTTGTATTCTCAATTGTAACATGTAGCTTTTATTCCAAATTAGATTTCCAACAATGGCTTCAAACAGCAAAAAATTGAAAGAATCAGAAATGTCTTATTATTTAGATCAGTCCTATGACTCACTTTTTGAGAAGTTCGAGAGTGATCTAAATGACAGACATTTCTAATTTTGAATTCGAGTATTCCAATGACAAAACTTTTGTCGCCGACCCGAAGTTTAACTGCCACTGACCCGAAAACTTTAGCCACCAATGACCCGAGGACTTTTGTTGTTACCGAGCCAATAACTTTTGTCGAGCAGGTAACCTTTTCCAAGCCGGTAACTTTTGCCGCACCGGTAATACCTGCTCAGCCAGGAACACCACCATCTGCACGGCTCAGAACAACACAGTCTGCAGGGCCCAGAACCTGCTCGTCAGGTTTTTCTAATTCCAATGACACTCCTAATCCTGATAATGAGTTGGAAAATGAGTATCTTGAGGTTCTGCCACCAAAACTGCCTACCCTTTCCTGGAACTACCTGGCCCCAAAAATATGCCTTCGGCTGACTCTCAGCCAATTGATTATTTCAACTTATTCTTCACTGTGTCTTTGCTTTCTCTTATGGCAGCAGAATGAAACAGGTATGCAAAGCAAGTCATAAATGGAGTTCTGCAGATATAAGAAAAGTGTTCCCATATCTCCGTAATTTAAAAAAATTACAATTATTGAAATAAAGTGTTTTTTAGCTGTTGTTTTTTCGATGGGACTAACCAAAAAATGTAGAATTACAAAATACTAGGCCACTTCCGGATGCACAGTAACTCCATGGTATGGCCAAATGTTTTCTAAGCACCATTTTTGTCACTTGCTTTGATTCTTCCATTTTGTCAACAATAGTAAGTTGTCTGGCAGAAGGAAACCAGGTTATGATCCTCGAGCAAAGTATCAACCTTTGGAGGATGATCATAAAAACAGGTTGTTCCAACAATATTATACACCACACCAATAAATATCTATCGACTAAACATTGGTACGTACCAAGAACTGTAGCAGCATGCCACAGTATATGCCCAATAAAGAACACCATAAATGGGGAGTGAAGCTTTGGATGCTGTGCAACTCCATTTCACACTACTGCCTGGGCTTTTTCACTTACAGAGGGGCCAAATCCCAGGCAGACAAGCACAGTGTCTCAAAGTTTGGTGTGGCATATACAGTGGTCATGAAGTTACTGGAAATTGGTAATTACATCAATAAAAGCTATCATGTTTTCCTCGATAACTATTTCATGTCTGTACCCGATTCGCAGCCTGTATTCTCTGAATACTTATACCACAGGAACAGTGCAGAGGAATAGGAAACTATTACCGCCTCAGTTAAAAGGCAAATTCTCTGTAGACCAAATCACTTATTGCATATCTGGTCCTATATTGGCGTGTGGCCTTCAGGAAAGAAAATCAAAAATAGATCCTGTTATTCTTTTATCCACCCATGCCCGGGCACGCAATGTTGAAATTGATAAACGTGAGATGGCTACATTAAAGCCAGTAATAGTTCATTCATATAATAAATTTATGGGTGGGGTAGATGTATCAGATCAGATGATGTATGCATACTTGAATAAAAGAAGGACTGTAAAATATTGGAAAAGGTAGCGTTCAATATCATGGCCAGGATGTTGTTGAACGCCATCTTCTTTACAAAGAGAATTCACAATCCCAAGGCCAAGCCAAAATTATGCCTCGAATTGATTTTAACGAGGCAATAATAAGAAGCCTGGCAAAATAGTGGATAAAATGGAGGAAGGAAAAGAAGGAAGTTGTGCGCCCCCCTCCAGACACCCGAGGACCAGTGGGTCTACGGAAATTGCCAGGTGTGGTGAAGTATCGCTGCGCTATGTGCAGCACTCCACAACAGAAGCGAACGTCAAAAACAGCTTGCACACAGTGTGGAAAGGGACTTCACCCAGAATGCCTGGTAAGACATAAATGCTAGCACAACAGGTAAATTGATATATTTCTGTTTTAGTTTTATATGCATGATTCTTGTAAAATGTACAAAACAATATTTTCTCTTACAGATCCAGTCCTGGTTTCTGCTTACTCCCTTTATCTTGATATTTGGTTGGTACAATAATTAATGGACAAACATTCAAGAGGATGACCCTTGGTTGCCTTCCAGTTGACACTGTACTGTACATTTGATTTATTCCTTTACGCTATCGATGATGTTAATATATATAGTTTCCATAACGTTTTGGCCCTCTTCCACACACACAAATACCATCTTTTTTTATGTCCTTGACTGATTTGATGCCAACTTTGTTATTCCTCTGTATCACCACAGCATAGGTCAACTTTACCCCACTGATACTTCCATTAGGAGTTGCTGACTCCCGTGACAAACGTAATTCTCGTAGAATTTCGAACACCTGGGCAACACATGAGTGCAACTGCATCACCCTCTTCCAGAATTCCTTTTTCTCATGTGTTCTGAGGTTGCTGCTGTACATTTCAGGGAGAAGGTTTGTAATCTTTCCCAGCTGATTGCTTGCCTCCTCAAGCAAGCCAGTGACAGCTGGTGGATCTGGGAATGCATATGGCTCCTTGGACCCCAGAACAACTTCTGGTTGTTGATCAGCCAACTCCAACAGGATGAAAACAGGATACTCACCAGTACAAATAAAATCAGAAAAATCTGTTGGTGTAAGAATGATTTTACTTCACGAGCAATTGGACAGAGTTAATAAACTATGTTGATGTATTGCTTAAAAATAATTACCTTAACTATTTATGAATATTGTATAAATAATGTAATTGCTTTCTTGTTAAAAGTTAAAGCAAGTAGCTATAGCATGAACAGAAATAGGTTTCATTCGCATATGTATAAATTAAAATAATAATCATATATATTTATATTCTAAGCTATCAGATACTTTTCACCATCTTTCTAAGTCTTTTTGTGAACCAACTCCATCGGAATTCAGACAGGCAACTATTTCTTGCCACAATTTCTGACAATCTTTTATAATAAAGAATGCATCTAACTTCCCTGACATTAATTTAGAGTTGTCTTCTATAAAATTAACGAGCATCTCAACCTAGCAACTTGTAGTTCGCTGGGTTCATTGGCCTTTCTTCGACATTTTAAAACAAAACTATTTTATTGAATTATAAGAGTGTTAAGGCCTTATCAGTTTCATAAAAGTTTATTTTTGCGCTTTAAAAAATAGACTTTATGATGGTAATTATAAGAAAAGTATTTCTAAAGGTGATTTTGGAATGAAATTTTTAAATGAATGTCATAAATTACCTGCAAATAAATAATAATGATGAAAAAATCAAGCAACAACTTCTAACTATCAAAGAAAGGTGTTTACAAATGTTAGAAGAAGCTTTAAATCAAGTTCAACAAAGGCTTCCATTCGCAAAGAATTTATTTCAAGATCTAGCGCAATGAAACCCTGATATAATTTTAAACCAAGCTTTACAACCAATGTTTTCTGAATTGCCATTATTGAATTTAGCACAAAACAATCAATATGATTGAAGAGCAATACAAAAAATTACCTTTTGTCAATTTGATAGACGAAGATCAATTTAAGGAATATGGAATACTCAATGAGAATGAGCTTTTTTGGTAATATTACAAAATCCCATATTCAAAGAAGTTGCAACTTATGCCCTCAATTGCCTAATAACATCCATTAGCAATGCTACAGTACAGAAGATGTTTTCACTTTTAAGTCGTTTTAAGGCCAGGAACACCCATGCGTAAAATTCGGCGTAAAATCTAGCTTAAAACAGAAAACGTAAAAATTTATCTGAAATTATGGCTGAAACAGAATTGAAAATAGAGTAGAGCAGAGCATGTCTCTACTTTTTACGCTGAAAAATTTTTACGCCAAAATTCCTCCAATAAAGAGACGTCTTTTCTATGACGTCAAAGTCAGCACGTGGTTTTCATTCTAACAATGGCGGCAATGAGGGTTAACCCAACAGTTGTATCGTGCTCGAAAAAACTAAAAATTAATGAAATAGAGGACTTCATTGAATCCATTCGTCCCCATCAGTGCCTCTACAACAAAAAAAGTGTCACTTAAAAAGACACTGCATATAAACAATGTATATGGATGGCCATAGGTGCTAAATTTCAAATAACTGGTAGGTCTAGTAGAATCGATATATAGTATTTAAATCACACGTTCTTTATTTCAATTCGGAATACAAGTCTATTAATTTAAATTTTCTAAATTATAGCAGAGGCAGCAAAGAAAAAGCGGAAAGTGCAGAGAGACCGGTATATGAAAGATAAAAAATTAATAAGATGTAGCATTGTAAGTGGCAGTGGTAGTGGAGACATAAACCAAAATAGGAATTATATCCTTTAATGGATAATATATTGGGAGGATATATTGGCTGCACAGAAACGTGAGTATTAATACATTCACTTCACTAGAATCTACTTGTAAGACACTTTACCATCATTAACTAAAAATAAATGTTTTTCAAAGGATATTGGTTTTATATCATTTGGTTGGTCGTTTGATAATATTAAAGTAGTGATTATAGTAAAATGTAATCAAACTCGTGTTTAAACAAAAATAAAGTTAATACCAACTGATTGTAATACTAATAATTCATTTAAGCTCTTTTGATATCATTTCTATGATTTAAAAGTTCTCTCATATAGTTCAAACAATTATAAATGACTTTACATTTCTTGTCAAATAAATAAATTCATATCACTGAATATCATTTACCATTTACAATTGAATGTTTTTATTAGGGTAGATATACCTATGCCTAATCTGTAGACCTATCTATAGACCTACTATAATAAGTTATTATCTGTAGCTAATTAATATTATCTATATTTATTTATTGTATATGTATATATATTGTTGCTATTATTACCTATAAGTACTAATTATTAGTTTGAGAAATATTTTGTCTTAATTTCATCATAAATTATTTATATGTGGTAATTTTTTTTATTTCTTTTAGTACCATAAATAATGAAACAAGTATCATCAAAAATGATAATTATATTGACACAGAGTCAACACAATTATCACCAGTAAATTTTTCCCAGCTAACCCAGAATGATGTAGAAATTGTCCTAAATATTGATATTAATCAAAAAATTGAGTCAGATCAGTAAGTTGTAAATACAGTAGAACCCCTCTAATCCGTCACCTTTGGGACTGGGGGTATGGNTGTTCTGTATTTACAGTACATGCATTCGTAAATTTAGAATACTTTTTTCTGTACTATATTAAAAACTAAAATTTATTTGTTTGTAAGCTTAAAATAGATTTTTATTAACCATATATTATTAAAAATGCATTAATAAATAAAATACAGAACCGGGAATGGTAATTTATGGTTTAACCTAGTGACAAGTAGATTCGGAGACAAGTAAATTCGACTTACATCGTTTTCCTGGAACCAATTACCGACGTAAGGCGAGGTATACCTGTATAGGTAAAATATAGTACCAAACAATGATAGATTTAAAAGTTTTTTTTTTAATTTTAGGTTCTGTGTCACAGCCTGACAACATCGATCTGTTTTGTGAATCATTAAAATTAAGTGGCGGCATTATAAAGAACAAATAGACATGCACAATCGAATCTCGGAAGATTGTACAACGTGCATTTTTAGAATTACCATTTGGCAAGTTTAAATTCTTTACGTTGATCCTGAAGAAGGTCTGTTAATCTGACCGAAAACGTTCGATAACTGTTTAAAATAGACTGCATTTTAAAGGTATGGTGGAGTTTATTAAAATTAAGATTAAAAAAATTGGATGCACGAGATCAATTCAATGCAAAAGAAAACATTGAATTATTAATGTTAGACCTTGAAGGTCAGGAGAAATATTTTACATAATGAAGCCTATAAATAATAAAATAATTTTTCAGTTTATAAAATTGTCTTTATTATTACTAATGAAAAATTTAAGTAGTTTATAATTACAAACACTGTATTAACTTATTCAAAATGAATTGTTTAAAAAAATTTTTTATAATACACCTGGATATATCTTGCTATTCTGCCATGGTACAGATCCATCATTACACAAGTAAATAACTAGTTCATCACGCAAAGATTTTGCATGTATGCTATGCATATTAGATCCAAAAGAACAATGTGAAGAATTAATATTTTCATCTTGGTGCCATAAACCTGATTAAAATTATCATCATCATAATCAGAGAAGCCTGGGGGATTGTAAATACTTGCATTTTCTGTCAATAAAAAATTGTGTAAAACAAGGGCAGCGGCAACTATTTTTTCTACTGTTTTCTCACTATAATTGAGTGGTCTTAAAAATTCTAAAGCCCACCAACAGAATTCCAAAAGCATTTTCTACTATTCTTCGAGCTCTACTAAGGCGATAGTTAAACACTTTTTGGAAATAAGTGAAAGCTGATCTCCTTGAATAAGGTCTCATTAAATTTTTTTTAAGAGGAAAAGCTTCATCTGAACAAAGAAACATGGGAATACTTTATTAGAATTTAATAATTTATTTTCATTTAGAAGATTTAATTTTTCTTCTAAAAGCGTTTTTGCAAAACAACTTCTTTAAAAAATCCCACAATCACTTTCACCACCCATGAAACAAGACTCGACTGAAATAAATTTGTATTCATAATCAGTCACAGCTAATAAAATTTTGCTAAATGATCCTTTATAATTATAATTTAAGCTTCCACTGTTTTTTTGGGCATTGAACTAGTATATGCTTGTCATCAATGCTCCTGCGACAATGTGATAGCTGCCAACGAGATTCAAAGTCTTTAGCAATTGCTTTCCATTTGTTTTCATTATCTGGCATTTTCATATAATTATTCTCTAAATTGTTCCAAATAACCTATAATAAAAATAATAGCAATTTATAAGTTAATTGCTATTCAAATTTAATAACAATTTTAATTTATATCTTTGTAGTTTCTTCGATTATTTTAGCAATTGTTGATTGTCCTATTCTAAATGAAAAACTGAGACTTTGAAATGTCTCACCCATAGCAAGAAATCTAAAAAAATTATATGTTTTAGGATAAAAGTATACTAAAGACCTAACTAATTTTACAAAGTATGAAAGATTAACAAACCGTAATGTAACAGCTAATCCATCTCTAGCAGATATCACTTCTCTCCATGTATTTTTCTTTGTTATATTTCTTTCTATTTTTGACAGCAAATATTTGAATAATTCTGGTGACATTCAGAAATCTGAAGATTTTAAAATTTATTATTTTGAAATAACGTCAAAAAACGATTTGTAAAAAAATACAATTCACTTACTATATACTTCTCAATCATTAAATTGTAGTTTCGGAATCAACGAATTATTAAATTCATGTAAATCACGCTCTCGAAATAGTTTCCTAACCCACCAGCATCTCTTTTGGCATTTTTTTAATAAAATCATTTCTTAAAATCATCAATGAATGAGTGGAATACAATCACCAACAACAAATAACATCATCAGATATCGACGGCGCCATTTTACTAAACTACATATGACGTTGTTACATTTCCATTTCCTATTCGGTCAGAATTTTTACATGTGTGTTCTGGCATAAAAGTGTAAAACAGAAACTGAACTGAAAGCTGATTTCTGATTCAGTTTTCTGCCACATAATTTTACGCATGTGTGTTCCTGGTCTAATTTGGAAAAATTTTTGAGTCATGAATTCAATGTAGTACACAAATAAAAGGCTTTGAAAACAAAAAACACTATTGCTGAGAACGATGCAATTATACACATTGACTTTAGTGAAAATTATCAATCAAAATATGCTGAAGAAGTGCAATCCTTTTATTTTGGANTGTATACTATAATCTAGAAAAATTTTTAAAAAATAAGCTTAATACGTTAGAAATTTCCGATTATAGTTTAAAAAATGTTGATTTATTATTAAATAGATTAAAAAACGATAATATTATAATTAATAAATACACAAAATTGTTATCTTTAGATATAAAAAATATGTATCCTAGTATAACAAAAAGTAACATTGAAAAATCTTTACAGAAAATTAACACACCTAACTGGATTACTAAATTATGATTGTTAGTACTGGATAACAATCATTTTAAGTATGGTGATAACTTTTACAGTCAAACTGAAGGAATACCAATGGGAACGTGCATAGGCCCAAGACTTGCCAAAATCTTTATGATAGACATAGATAAAAAAATTACAGATATAAATGGAATAATATTTTATAATAGATATGTGGATAATTGCATTATTTTGTTTGATAGTAGAAAGACTAACGAAAAAAAAATTTTAAAACAGGCTAATTCAATAGAAATAAACATACAATTTGAAGCAGAAACAGAAAGTAATAATAGTTTAAATTACTTAGATACAACCATTAATAGAACGGACAATAAATTAGAATTCAGAAAATTTATAAAACCGATGCAAATACCGAAGGTACTAAATTATAATACCAACGTTCCACAAGCTATGAAATTTAACATCTTTAAGATGTACATAGAAAAAATTAACAACAGAACTAGTAAATTAGAAAATCAAGAGATAAAAATAAAACATGTAATAAAAATGTTCTTGCTGAATAGTTACCCCAAAAAAATATTAGAAAAATGGTTAAACTGGACTAATAATAACGACAATAAAAATTTTAAAAAAGATAAAAAGTGTGTAAAAATGATGTATGTACCTAACTGTTTGAAAGAGTTAAAAATGTGCTAAATAAAAAATTGAATTTAATACCCGAAAAAAATAATTTATTTAAAAGATATTTATATAATAAGGCTGATAAAAAATTGGATTTAATGGAAGAAAAAGAAATTGTGTATTCATTCAATTGCAGTTGTGATCCGGTTAAAACTTATATAGGTGAAACAAAAAGAAAATTAGGCACAAGAATAAAAGAACACATACGTGCAATAAGGGGTAATTATGCAAATTCTGCAGTAGCAGAACACTGCAATAGTTATGGGTGCCAAATCAACAAAGATACTATAAAAATAAAGAAAAAAGAATCAAATAATTACAAACGTCAATTATACGAACATTTAAACATAAAGAAAGAAAGAAATAAAATAAACAATAATTTGGGTCGTATAATCCACCAATCCTGGAGCAC
>NW_019384563.1:489804-497182 GCF_000671375.1 Centruroides sculpturatus
CATAAGTGCTTAGCACCATATAAGGAAATTTATAAAGATCTTTTAACTAGAAGCAAGCAATCTAAAGTTACATACACTTTTTGCAAAAGGTAAAGCATGAATCTGAAAATAATGCAGAAAAATGCTCAGAGGTTAACGATAACTTGCCAAAAATAAAATGCTTTCGGTTAATAGTGCTTTTAGTGATGACAAAGAAAACATTGTTTAATTTATATTAATATGTATCACTTAAATATCTTGATTAAAATTTTCTTATCTTAATTATGAAAATATAGTAGCATGTTTTTTTAATTTTTGGAACCTAACCATCCTTTTCGTACTAATTCTTTGTTTCGCATAACACGGCAATTTTTTGGAACGTTACTACTGTGTTATACGGGGGTTACCTGTATTTCTAAATGTGATTTTGGAATGAAATTTTTAAATGAATGTGATAAATACCTGCAAATAAATAATAACGATGAAAAAATCATGCAACAAGTTCTATCAATCAAAGAAAAATGTTTACAAATGTTAGAAGAAGCTTTAAATCAAGTTCAGCAAAAGCTTCCATTGGCAAGGAATTTATTTCAAGACCTAGCGCAATGAAACCCTAATATAATTTTAAACCAATCTTTACAACCAAGTTTCCTGAATTGCCATTATTGAACTTAGCACAAAACATTCGATATGATTGAAGAGCAATACAGAAAATTACCTTTTGTCAATTTGATGGACGAAGATCAATTTAAGGAATGTGGAATACCCAATGAGAATGACCTTTTTTGGTAATAAATATTACAAAATCCCATATTCAAAGAAGTTGCGACTTATGCCCTCAATTGCCTAATAACATCCATTAGCAATGCTACAGTAGAGAAGGTGTTTTCACTTTTAACTCATTTTAAGAATAAGGCAAGAAATAGAATGCAACTTTCTCTTCCAGATGCAATTATAAGGATTAGTTCACAACTTTTGTTCTCAAATATATGTTGCAAAGAATTTGTCCATTGACAAAATATTAAAGTATTTTACTTCTGAGAAACTGTATTCCGATTCAATTTCTTCCCTTAATCACGAAGATATGCTTTTTGGGGAGAGAGCATTAATACAATAAAATAGCATTCAAGTATAATTAAAGTATAAATATAAAATATATAATTTTGACTTTTTTCTGGAATTTTTTTTACCTTACTTGGCTTTTTTTTTTTAATTTAAATCTGGCAATGCTGCACTCAACCATCATTTCGACGCCATGACTACTGTGTAGGAAACACGTTGCTGCTCATATCCGTTCACACTTGGCGATACGATTACGTTTTTAATTCTCAACAAATGAACATGGAGTTACCTCTTTATATTAAAACGACTTCTCGTGTGTTCTTATTTAGTAACGCCTCATTCAATGCTAGAATCTTACTAGGAATTCGACGTTTTCCGTTATTTCAACGACTTTACGACACGACATAAATCAACGGCGCCCAAATTACTTTAAAATATTACAAAATGATTCATTTAAAAAGAGAGTAGTACTTACAATAAATGCGGTTAGACCCAAACAGAAGAAACGTCGTAGACTTAATTACTTTAATTCATCGTAGCATATTCCATCTACGAGAGAAAGCGACATTAAAAATGGCGTCTTCTTTCTTTCTTTAATACGGAGATTCTGACCGGATCCCCTTTCCTCCGATGCGCTCAGTTCCGCGATGTGTACGATATACGAAGCGTTCGAGGGTCTCCACGTGTATTATTATCATCATCATCATCATCATCATCTTCTTCTTCTTCTTCTTCTTCTTCTTCCTCCTCNGACTTTTTTCTGGATTTTTTTACCTTACTTGGCCTTTTTTTTTAATTTAAATCTGGCAATGCGGCACTCAACCATCATTTCGACGCCATGATTACAGTGTAGGAAACACATTGCTGCTCATATCCGTTCACACTTGGCGATACGATTACGTTTTTAATTCTCAACAAACGAACATGGAGACACCTCTTTATATTAACGACTTCTCGCGTGTCCTTATTTAGTAACGCCTCATTCAGTGCTAGAATCTTACTAGGAATTGGACATTTTCCGTTATTTCAACGACTTTACGACGCGACATAAATCCATTATATTCAAAGTAATGGCGCCCAAATTACTTTAAAATATTACAAATATATTCATTTACAAAGAGTAATACTTACAATAGACACGCTTGGATTCAAACAGAAGAAACGTCGTAGACTTAATTACTTTAATTCATCGTAGCGCATTCCATCTAGGAGAGAAAGCGGCATTCAAAATGGAGTCTTCTTTCTTTCTTTAATATGGAGATTCTGGCCGGATCCCCTTTCCTCCGATGCACTCAGTTCCGCGGCGTGTACGATATACAAAGCGTTCGAGGGTCTCCACGTGTATTATCATCTTCTTCTTCTTCTTTTTCCTCCTCACGGCCATGTAGGCTCTTTCTCAGACTCGACCACGTATAACGTCTTTCTTCGGTTAGGGTTAATATGGAGATTTCATCCTCTTTGTCAGTGTTGCCAAGTCCAGATGCTTATGTTTACGCCCCCTAGATCCGATGGATAAACTTCCCAAAAAAATATTCCTTAAAAATATTTTTCCACCCTAAATAAACACTAATTTTTTTAAAATCGTAATTTAAAAAATCTTTTGTTATTATTTTATGAATTACAAAACTTTTAAAGCATTAAAAGAATATCATACATGATGAAAATTAAACATATTTAAAGACATTAACGACATCATCTAAGTCTTCTGATACATTTTTAAATTGAGAATTAATGTGATTATACATTTTTTGATTAAATTTTTTTAACATTATTAGTAATGGTTGAAAATTGACACAAGTTATTTTATTTCTTAAAAAATAATAGCCAGGTTGCGGCCGACGTTTTCATCTCTAAACGTGAACGTCGAACGTCCAGCGCCGCTTACAAGATATCGGCGCTCGATGTTCGACGTTTACGTTTGAGAGATGAAAACTTCGGCCGCAACCTCGCTAATGGGTGTCCGACTACAAACCCTTTTTCCTATATTTTTTAAAGTAATAAATTTTTCTCTAAATTAACCGTTTTTTCGCGTCTTTCGTGACGGTTCGAACCTGTCCGGAACAACACATTTCCATAAAAATTTAAAACAATTACTGGACATGACAAAAATAAACAATTTATGTATTTTAGTTCTAAAATACAAATAATACATAAATAATACAAATTGATATGGTACAAACAATGATAGAAAAACTTGTTTTTTAATTTTTTATAAACTAACTCTATTCGGCGGTTTTTTTTCGGCAAAGTCGTTAATTACTTTATTATAAAACTTGCTTGTCGTCGACTCCATCGACGTATTTAATGCTCTTTTTCTATCGAAACCAACGCTAGCGACGACAATTTTTTTTTCCGACCGAGTGTTCCTAGCCAATGTATGAATTTGCTTCGTAGTTGCTCAACAGACGCACTGGTAGAGGGTACCGTAAAATTTAATGATATTAAATAATGTAATTCTTTGTTCGGATCGTCATTAATTTTAATACTTTTTATGTCTTAGGGCTAGTACACATTAGGCGTTGGGCATTGTGTTAAACGCGCGTTAGCAGTGTACACACCGCGCGTTTAGCTCGGCTTTCGACGACCGTTCGCACTGGCTCAGTTTGGAAATAGACGTAAAAGTAATTGCTTGTGTGTGATTACTCTATCGTCGCTATAAATGACGATGGCAGAGGCAAAGAGAATTTTGAGTGCACCCAATTTTACGAGATAGACTGACACATGGAATGTTTGTGACGTTGTATCCAAAACTAAGACAATATGAACCCAAGTTTTTTAATTATTTTAGAATGTCTATAAAATCATTTGACGGTGGCTGGTCTTTTTTGGATTTCATTAATAAATAGATCATTATCGAAATGATCGTTCTCCATTTCGGCCAACGTGCGTCCACTCTACCCGAAAGCTCGCGGTCAAATGTACGACAAAATGGCAGCGCATGTATGTCAAAGCGCGCGGCTGACGCCCGCAAAAACGCGTGTTCTAACCAAAATCTACGAACCCCCGTTCGCGTGTGTATACCTATGCCGAACTCTTGCATCTTTAAAACGTGCGTTACCAAAGCGCGCGCTTCAAAATGACTAACGTTTGCTAGCCCTCATGGTGTTTAGCATCCGCCAGCTAAACCGCCAGAGGTTGGTGCTCTGTAAAGCGCGTGAGCCAATGCCTGTAAATTGTCTGCTTTACACCATTCAAATATTTTCACCCTGGAAGCTGACAATACAGCGCTTCCGTTGGGAATATCCATACACGAATTTAGATTCGAATACAGGTAACCCCCGTATAACACGGTAGTTACGTTCCAAAAAATTGCCGTGTTATGCGAATCCGTGTTATACGAAACAAAGAACTAATACGAAAAGGATGGTTAGGTTCCAAAAATTAAAAAGCATGCTAGTATATTTTCATAATTAAGATAAATATCTTCATTAAAATTTTTTAAAGTGATACATATTAATATAAATTAAACAATGTTTTCTTCGTCATCACTAAAAACACTATTAATTAACCGAGAGCGTTTTCTTTTTGGCAAGTTATCCTTATCCTCTGAGCATTTTTCTGCATTATCTTCAGATCCATGCTTTACCTTTTGCAAAATGTATGTAATTTTAGATTGCTTGCTTCTAGTTAAAAGGTCTTTATAAATTTCCTTATATGGTGCTAAGCACTTATGAAGAATAAAGCAAGTATGGAATAAGGGAAAAACATTCGGCAACATCAGAAGCAGAAGCGTCGCGATCTGGCAACATTGAAACAAGTTTCGAGAAGGACCACGTGTATCGACAGAAGGCGAGAAGAGAAAATTTACATACTTAAGTACTAATAGTTCACGAAAATAATAATTTTCGTGAACTATTATTACTTAAGTATGTAAAAATTTATTACATTTCCTGTTGTACGAGGGTTTTACCCAATTCTCGAACCGTGTCAGAGTGAATCCGTGCTATAAAAGTACCGTGTTATACGGGGGATGGTACCAATTCTCGAACCGTGTTAGAGCGAATCCGTGCTATAGAAGTGCCGTGTTATACGGGGGTTACCTGTACACAATAGCGATCTTATCGTTGTTTTTCACATATATTTTACTATTATTATTAATATACCGCATTATGTATTTTATTACAGATTTCGTATAGAAATCTGTAATAAAATACGTAATGCGAATATAAAAAAAATATTAATTTTAAGTAATTCAAAGTACTGTACGTTCAAATATCGAAATAATCGCGCAATATGTATTTATATTTTAGAAAATGCAAGGAAGGGATACAGAGAATTGTTTTGTACAGTATAAAAATAGTATCTACACGACAGAAAGACGAATACATATAATAAGCTAGTCGATAACAGGACGATAACACTTTTAAAATAACAATTCCTGTTGTCGTGTTTTCTCTGTCGTTAATTAAAAGGTAATGGGGGGAAAACTGATAGGATAACATGTAAATAAACAGGATAAACCAGAGGAATCTCTTAAATGTAATGATTGTAAAATTTTACATGATCTTAATTTTAAATTAAAACATAAATATTCTATTTTAAAAATTGTAATAAAAATAAAAAATCTAGAAAGTTTGTATCTGATTTCTTTTCATTCTCTTTTTTATGTAACACTTAACTTATATACAAGTCGACCCGGGCTGTGGCCGGCTCAGGTATTTGTAAAATCTGAGTGACTCATACAACATGAAAGTCATATAAAACGGAATAATCAATAGTGTTATAGGGGGATCGACTGTAATGGAAAAATTCGAGAAAAAGCTTTTCCGTCCTCAGTCGTGAACCTTCTTGTGTGTGTACTGTACGTATGTGTGTGTGTCCCACCACCGCCGTTCCTTAACCCTAAATCTGGATTAGCACTTGAACTCCACGTGGATTAACATCGGAACTCGACCTGGATCTACATCTTAATCACCTGAATTTAACCCGAACAAACTCTTGCAAATCTAATCTCAACGAAGATTCCTACCGAAGACCTACTCGGACTACAGGTATTTGTCGTCGCGCGAATATTTTGTAAACTCTCTCTCTCTCGACTGCTAAGATTCCTTTAAACTCCTTATTAATAAGTAGCCGATAAGCAACCCTGTAAATAGCCTTCCTGAATAAATGTATTTGATGAACGAATAACCCTGTGGTGAGCACTTCCTGCGGAATTCTCCTTCCGTCCCCATTTCGAATCTAAGCTACGTACGCGACCGCTTGCGCGAGAACGAAACAGTTTCCATGTCTGTCCGCAAAGACACAGTAGTGTCATTCCTGACGAATTTGTCATTGCGGTCTTCGCCGACGCGATGTCGACTCTTTGGTCCCGTGGTGCCGAAGCATAAGGCATTGTCACAAAACCATCACAATGTTTTTCAACGATAAATCACTTAGACTTGAAGCCATTTTAACCAAGTTATCTATATTAAATAATTTAATTTTACAGAATCTCCTCCGAATCTTATGGTTGCACTAAAGTTATTTCTGACAATTTGCGTATCAGTTGCTTCCTGTGAGAGGAGTTTCAAATAGTTTAAAATTAATTAAAAATCACTTGCGGGCAACAATGTCCCAAACGAGACTTAACGATCTTGGCATATTAATAGATTTAACAAAGGGCACTAGAACACAGTATTATCCTGTATGGCACAAGTAGAGGACTCTGTAGTTAAATAGAATGAAGCGACTATCCTCAGGACTATGCGGTCTCCATCATTGGCAATGCACGAAGTAAAAAAGAAAAATCGAAGTATATAAAAGTAAATTAAAAGATGGTTGTATTAACGCCAGGGATGCTGATGGACTAGCTTCTGCGTGGAAGTTCTACATAAAAGAAAAACTAATGCAAAAAATTCTTAGCTCGCACCTGCTCTTATACTTAGTAGCACTTTCTGTGTATTTATTTTATTTTTCATATATTACTTTTTATTTCATTACATTATTTACATCGTTATTGTATTAGTTCGTTTAGTATATTTGTTTTATTCTATTATTTATTTGTTATTATATCCAGTACTAGCTGTTACCCGCGACTTCGCCCGCTAAAATTTTGCAAGCAAACCCCATTTATATTCAGTATTTCAACAACCATAGTAATCTAATATATAATCGAGACGGGTTGATAATAATAATAATAATCAGCGCAGAGCCCAAACGGTTAGGAGTTGAAAGTTGAAATTTGGTACACAGTTAGGGTACGTTAGGAGAACGCACACTAAGAAGGGATTTTTCGAAATTCCTCCCCACGGGGAGAGGGACAGGATTAAGGCTTAACACTTCCATCAACAATGGAAGTGTTAAGTAACAATGGAAGTGCTAAGTAACAATGGAAGTGTTAAGTAACAATGGAAGT
>NW_019384563.1:498707-531247 GCF_000671375.1 Centruroides sculpturatus
TATCAACATATTAACCCCCGTATAACACAGGAGTTACGTTCCAAAAAATTGCCGTGTTATGCGAATCCGTGTTATACGAAACAAAGAACTAGTGGGAAAAGGGGGGTTAGGTTCCAAAAATTAAAAAACATGCTGTTAAATCCTTATTTAAATCAGATTTATTATTCATTTTTTTTCATAGGTAAAATACTTATTTATTATTTAAGTAAATATTTTACCAGAGGATTATTCATTTTATATGATGATTTCAGCATGAGCATCATCAACTGGTAACAGTTTTTGGGTCGTTAATAGCGGTCGCTCTGCAACAGGAGTGCGCTGCTGTTTGTAGGCATTTAGGAACGACGGTGAAAGAAAGATGGCGGCGCCCGCACTATCGACAGTATCGCGATGGAGGAATCTATAATTTTAAAACGAGCTTTTAGAGGCAAAAGAAGGGTCCCAATTGAAAAATTTAACCATTAAATGAATTATTTGTTGAAAGAACATTCGAAGTAGCCACGAAAACAATTAGAATGCTCGCGCGGAGTTACGCGGAAGTATAAAATAACGCACTCTTTATTACATTTTATGTTGTACGAGGGTTTTACCCTATTCCCGAACCGTATTAGAGTGAACCCGTGCTATAAAACCACCGTGTTATACGGGGGATGTTCCCAATTCTCTAACCGTGTTAGAGTGAATCCGTGTTATAGAAGTGCCGTGTTATACGGGGGTTACCTGTATTTAGATTTCATCAAGATTACAGAAATGTTAATAAACTAAGTCATCAGTTTCATTGTTTATCATTAATGATGCAACGAATATTCGGTTACTATTCGGTATTCGGCCTATGTTTCGCTATTCGGCCGAATACCTAAAAACAGGAGTAAGCAATAACAAAAACACAGTAAATTAATCATTTTGGTATAACATAGATTTTAAGTTCGAAAAACCTCAATTTTTTGCGTATTTATGTATGCTAGAACGCATATGCATTCTACCTACTTATTATGAAATGTAGTCATCTATATACTCGTATATAAAAGAACGTATGCCTATGAGTACATCATAATGTGCGCGCACGATACTTTCGATTCGACACTTTTCCGTCGTAGATTTCACAATTCGAGACAGAAAAGAGACAGATAGGACGTCGTTATAAGTCATATAAGTCACAGTTATGATTTCACCGATTTCAGACAGTTCGGTAGCCTGAACAGATCCAGGCTTTCGCCCTTGCGCGCCAAGTGACTTTCATATCAAGCATTTAGCTTTCCAAGTCTATGACAGCAATTGTTTGGCATTGACGGCCGCAAGTTTCGCGCCAATAAGCTGCCTGCAGGGCCGTTCCTAGGGTATCTGCCGCCCGGGTGCGAGAATAATTTTGCTGCCCGTTCCCTATTGTTATTATGTTGGTATTATTATTTAAGTTATAAATTTGTTACACAATATAAATTTAATTTAACAAAATATTATTTAAATTTTATTTAACCGCGCAAAAGCAAAATATAATCAAATTAATGTATGTACTCACCTTTAATTTTTACTGTCTCTCTAACCACGATATTAAACAAAAACTTTTTAAGCTGTTGCGATTTACACGATTACACGTTTAAAATTAAAATAAAAGAAATTATCCCGGTGCTTGCATTTCTATGCTTTGACCACAGACGAGTATTTTCCTGTAAAATCTTCCTCGCGACCGACGTGAAAAATAGCTTAAGACGAGTTAAAACAAGAAACTGTTATACTTGCCACTGGTTGTGGCCTGAATAAGTTGTGTATATAAAATTTGAATTTGAAATATAATTAATAATATTTAGAATAGTACATATATTCAAATAATATTAGAATAGTAGTATTTAAATGATAATATTTAGAATAATATTTATGTATTATATTAATTTAATGATAAATTAATTTTTCCCTTTTTTTTTAAGGCGGCTCGCGCCGCCCCCTAGGCTTGCCGCCCGGGTGCCCCGCACCCTCTGCACCCCCGGGTCGGAACGGCCCTGGCTGCCTGGTACTTGTTCGATTATGCTACAACTCAATTTCATATTTATTTTCAAATTTTCTGTTCTTTTAACGTTATTTACACGTGTAGGTCATTTCATTGTTATCCACATTTGATATTATCACTTATACTGCCATGACGCTGGTGTCTGTCCTCTACAACAGTCAAGAATTAACGTGATTGGCTAAGCGTAGTGACAGCGGGCCAATAGAGAGCAGGGTGCGCGATACTTGCCATAATGCGGTTTGCGCGACAATTTTCGTACGTGCGTTAAAACGGCCGTATCAGGAAACCTTATATATTTTAAACAAACAATAATTTATTGACAGAAATAATTACGAGTGTTCTAAACGTTGCGTAAGTGATGTTACGTTCATATAAAGTTTCCTTTGTTTACATTTTTGTATTTTTATTTCTACATGCTTGTGTGTTTATATTAACAAACATGAGGTAACCTTATATTGTAGAACCTGTAAAGAGATTTTCTCCAGTTCGCAACAACAGTTATAACCTCATCGAGTTTGACCAATCAGTGTAACTCTTGCCCAACCACGTGACGAGACGAGAGTTTGATCTAAATCGGTGACGTCGACGTTCATGTCGTCCCCTCGTAAGTAGATAATGGTTCTAATAATTAATAATACGTACGTTTGAGATCACAATAAGTAGTCGTAAACTACAGTAATGCAATTAAACGCTTTTGCAAGGGGATGAAATTCACGTGACACCTGCCGTGTCACGTGATTTTTTTTCCACTTCTACGCCCACGTGACCAAATTTGTTCTTGATGATTGGTCGAGACCGGAGTTACAGAAGAACGCGCCATAAGAACAGTGGAGATAGAAGGAGGATGTTGTCTTGTCGTTTGTGTGACGGTCTTTGTTGTTTATCGTCTAAGAAGCGCTTCTTAAATGGTTACGTAAGCAATATTATTGTCTTCTGAAGAGGATTTGACGTAAATGTAAGTATTAAACTTAAATCCCGAAATTGATTTTACAGTGTGAAGTAGATAATAAAACAAACTGCAGTCGCCATTTTGGGGTTACGACCTTTGTCTTTGTCTGTAGAATGGTTTCCGGGTTAGACCGAAGCGAACGTTTTCCATTCCGTATAAAGATCTTAGCCTTATTAATGGAAATATTTAGACGTATTCTGACGTCATTTCGCACGCGGAATCGTATGGTAAAATGCGTACGAACTGTTTCGTACTTGCGTATATTTGTTTCATTTAAGAGCGACTTTATTTTAAAATACGTTCGCGTTTATCGACAGTAAGAGAATGTGGTACATTTGATTGGCCTTATTACGAGGAAAAAGGACGTTTAGGAATGTTGTCTGTGACGTTATAAAGTAACCGTTGCTTATGAGATAATAGAGGCTATGGCATTTCAAGAATGTGCTGGGGGACAAAACGGTTTCTGGCGGTAGCCGGCAGGGGCGCTACTACACCCCTAAAGTCTGATGGTTGCAACAGGTAGATAAAGCTTCTTAGTGCCTCGTATATAGAGTCCGAGTACAAGTTACTCGCGCGCCGCCCTGGTGGAAAATATTTACATAACACATAGAAAAATGTCAAGGGTTTCTTCTCCATTTGAACCCTTAAAGTGGAAAAAAATGAGACATTCATTTATTCACTATTAGAGAAGATGCAAATGTTCTACTTTAATTATTGTTTACCTTCAATTGTAAATAGTATTTAAGTATTAAGTGTAAACAGTATTAAGTTTTATAGTGTTTTCACAATAAAAAAGTTTCACTCATTTATAATTGGTAGCTGCAGATTTACTAATACTACACAAACAAACATTATTTTATCTACGTATGGAAGAAGTGAAATGGGTAATCTACAGTTCAATATTTCAAAAATTTTAATTCTACCAATGGCTCTCTCCACGTGAATTCTTACACCAGCAATTTTGTATGTTTTGTCCATTTCGTTACCACTAAACTGCTTTTGATTTGGTTTTGAAAAAGGAGGCATAATTAAAATAGAATTTTTATTTTCGACAGCCAATTTAATTTCAGGAAACCCTCTCAGCTATAACAATATCTTCCTTCTCCAGTTTCTGCATTCGTTACAGATTCGTTTATAAGAATTATTTGTTATAAACGAATCTGTACCCACTAGAAAGAAAAGTTATAAGTCCTGATGGAGCAATTCCAATTAAATATTTTATATTATAAGCAGATATGTAGTAACTTAATGTAACTTAACTTATATGTAACTTATTTTCCCAAGACAATTCATAAACTCTAACAGGACTGTTTGGAAGCGTATCTAAAAATAAATTGAAAACATCGAATCCTACTGATGTTAGATCTTTTAAAGATTGATCGTCATCAAAATTTCCTACACCACTAAAATGACATGACCTATGATTTTCTCCATATTTTTTGAAAACATTTTAACATGGGAAACTTGAGTTTCAGAAACATTGTTACTAGTCATGCAAATAAAAATTCTTACATCTCCAAACTATTCGTTTGTAGTCTCTGTTTGAATTCCAAAGTCAGGTTTTTTTTTTCTTTAGGGTCTAAAAAATTGTCTTCAATTGCTACATCAAAGTGTCTTTCTGCTTCTTCAAATAAAATGTTCCTTCTGTTCATTACGCGTTTATATCTCTTCATTGACTGTTCGTGTCGATAATTTTTTTCATTGCTTCTTTTTTCAGGATAGATTATTGAATTATAAATTGGACATCTTGGATCTTCACTTTTTCCCCCACCTATAAAATGCATACTACATATCCGTGCTGATTTAGAGGGTAGCCACTGTGATCCATTTTTTACTAAATTTACAAGGATATTTTTAGAAAATTATTCGTGCCAATTTTTTAAAAATTAGCAATAAATTTTGTATTTCTTATTTTTGTCTTTTAGCAAAATTTATCCAAATTTGATGCCTCTGTTTAAGGTGTGGACGTGCCTGAAAACCATAAAATGAAACTTTTGGCGTTACATGTTGAGTGTTTGCTAGTGTATTAGAACATCCAAACACACAACGATTTACATTTGATTTACCCATGTTTAATATTATAACTCAAATACAAATTAAAAAACAATAAGCGATTTACTGTATTAGGTATCGATTTCGAAATGTCTCAGATACAACGCATATGCATTCTTTAGAGAACTCCTATGTGTTATGTAAATATTTGCCACCAGGACACGCGCGAGTAACTTGCACTCGGACTCTATACAGTCGATTCCCCTATAACACTGTTGATAATTCCATTTTATATGAATTCCGTGTTGTACGAGTCACTTAGATTTTATAAATACCTGAGCCGTTCACAGCCCGGTACATGTATTTGTAAAATCTAAGCGACTCGTACAACATGGAATTCGTATAAAACGGAATAATCAACGGTGTTATTGGGGGGTTGACTGTATTGTTGCTTACGAGTAACTCTCGCATATGTTTATTTTGATTTATACCAGAGAAAATGTATAACGGGATTACATACTAAATGCATTTGCAATCCACTCGTTTTTGGAGAACACAAGTGAAAGGAAATGTTACTTCCTTGAGAAAGTTACTTTATGAAACAATATTGTACCTGTCATCTGGTTCTCGTTTTTTATACTTAATCTCTGTAAAGTGAAATGTCTTGTCTACAAGGACTATATTAATTATGTAGTATATAGTCCTTGGTTGCTAGGAGAGAGTTCTGAATCACGTGACTGAATGCAATCGGTGTAAATATACCGTGGTTGGAAAGTCAATAGGGGCGTGGTACTTTGTCAACTTTTGTTTTATTATTGCCGAATTAAAAAAATATAAGTGAAACACAAACAAATGGATGATATCACATATATTAACTTATCATTGACGTTCTTTCTTTGTTAATAAGTTCAGGATATAAGTTTTAAAGATTATTTCTTCATTCCTCCCCACATAAAGCAGCTTATTTAAATTGTTCTGTTAAAGAAGCGATTTCTCATACTCAGAATAACTTATGAGGATATGGATAAGCGGGATATATCCTCCTTTCACCTGGTTTATTTGTTCTGTATAATATTTATTTACATTTTTTAAATATTATTATAAAAATCATATGATATATTATCATAATATTCTGACATGATTAAATTGAAAAGGCAGAAGCATAGCACTAATTAGTTTTAAATGTCAAATGCTCTCTTATAAATGATTGATTGATAAAATCATATTTTGCATTTTTTTTTTGTTTTTAACTTATATTGCTGACATAAAGATAGAAAAGAGGAGTATATAAACATATTTTTGTGTATTGATTTGAAAGAAGCATTGCATATTGTTAAGTTCAGTGTAACATGTGTGAGACATGTGTCAGGTATGTGGATGTCGGCAGGTGATGATGGACAGTCCACAGCTTGGTCACACATGTCAGGTGGGTGAGGTGAGTGAGGGGAGATTGTCCCGCCTAGTTAGGGGTGTGTAGAGTCAGAGAGTGTGTGTACTGACCAGGGAGCTAACAGAGTGAGTAGCTGTGTGGCTGGTCCAGTATTGTAACTATCAAAAAATTGGTGGAGTGCCAGAGAGTCACTCGCTGATTTGGAGAAATTAAAGTGTTTTTGATTTTTTGTGTTGTTATTGTTAGAAAGAAGCGTGTACTGTGTTCTTTTGACTGTCTATACGAAAACATTCTACACCACCACCATCATCACAACATTTGTATTTACACATATGATCCTATCATCTAATCCAGGGGTCGCCAAACTTTTTTAACCATCAACCCCCAACCACTTTCCAAAGCCTCACATTGACCTCCACTGTAAAGTTTTATTACAAGTGTATGTGTATGAGCAAAAAAAAAAAAGGTTGTGACCCCTTACCACATCGACCTTCTAGCCGCATCAACCTGCCAATGATGTTGCATCGACCACTTTGGCAACCCCTGATCTAATCTTTCAAAAAACAAACTTTGTAAATTTCTTCAACTGTATTTATCATATTTTTTGTTTTATATTTATAATTTTATAAAAATTTTCAAATGTCTTACATTTGATTTTAAATAGAAAAAAAATATTATTACACGATGTAATACTTGGTTTCAGTTACATGTCATATCACATAAAAGCTTATGATTTGTTGAAAAATAAGAGTAACTATGAATTTCTTCAGTAGTGAAATAATCTGAAAAAATTTCTCATTAATTAAAAATCAATAATTTAAGAAATCATATCTCAGGATTTAGAATGCATGAAAAAAAGAATTATAAAATTATTGTTTATTAGTAATTAATTTTTTGTTGCTGTCGAAACCGTGTTATTTATATATTGTATACTGGCACAATGAAGTGACTCTTAACCAACACTTGGCAAGTTTTCCATCTTTATTTAGTTAGAATCTATAATATAAGGTTCTACATTCATTTTTCTTAATTGGTTATTAATCATTTTCCACGTTATTGATGGGTACATTTCTATTACATCAAGACTAGCTAATTTGAACGTGTTTTATCTGGACTTTCTTCAAATCTTGTAAAAATTCTTCTGTATTTCTGATTGAATAAATTGAATTGTCGTAGCTTTTAAGCTTTTGTTTTGGATATTTTTCCAAATTGTATAATTTAAAGTTGACTATTGGTCTTACTTTCTCATCTTGTCTGTGGGTTTTTAATTGGATATTTAATCTAGAAGTTCTCTCATTATCCTCAGATAATATAAAAGCTTTTTCACTTTTTGTAACATGTCCCAGTTTTTGTAATTTCTTAATTCGTTTTTTAATTCCTCATATATGATTTCTCTTGGATTGATCGGAAGTTCTCTGAAATTTTTCCCGTTTATAATTTGTAATTTTTTTGAAATAATCCATTCCTGGGATACTACCACAATTTGCTTAGATTTATCTGCTCTAATTATATTAAATTTATTATCATTTAAATACTTATGCAGTTTTTCAATTTCTGTTTTTTATCCTTGACGATTACTTTATTCTTTTGTCTCACAATATGTGTCTTAATAATAATACTCAATTTAGTTTTCGTTATCTCAGAGTTTACCTCTGTCAATCCTCTGCACATTTTGTCTAAACTTGGTACTATATCTATTACTCTCCAGCTATTAGGACCGTAAGAGCCTGTACACACTAGGCATTTTAAAGAACAAGAGTTCTATGTAGGCGTACACACTCAAGTGCATGTTTATAGATTTTTGTTAAAACGCACATTTTGCGGGGGCTTTACGGGTGCTTTGAGATATATGTGCTGCCATGTTACTGTACATTATAGTGACGATGGAGGAGCACACACAATCAACTTTCATGTTTATTTCCAAACTGAGCCAGTGCGTACACTTCACAAATGCTTGTCGAACGCCGCACGTCAGCTCGGCGTTAAATGCGCGTTGAAAAACGCCTAGTGTGTACAGGCTCTTAAAATCTAATCCTGTCTGCATTGTCTCGAGAACATCTTTAGGAATCACAAACTGTTTTATTTAATACAAGGGATTTTTTTTATTCTGATATCTCTTCAATGGAAGGATATTTAAACTTTTTTATTAATTTTTTATTTTTGTTTATTCTATAATTATCAATATCACTATTATGTAAGATTTTAATTTCTTCATTTTTTTGTTGATTTTTTTGGTTTTTATATTTTTGTAAACTACACTTTAATCTTTGAATTTTAATGTATTTAAATTTTATTGTAGATTTCAGGATCTTGAAGTTAATGTATTTTTTCTCACATATTGAAATGTTCTGGCTGATGGACTTAGGAAGAGAGTGTGTTCTTAATTGTCTATTTTCTGCAATGTGAGCTTTCAGGTAATCTATATCAACAACGAGCTTTTCTATCTCACCTTGTATCCTCGTGACATAGTCCGTTTTTCTGTGCTGTATATTTTCCATATCTTCTCACTTCGATGTCAACTGCCGATTCTATTTTCTAATGTTCTTTGTTGCTGTCGAAACCGTGTTGTTATTTATATATTGTATACTGGCACAATGAAGTGACCTCTTAACCAACACTTGGCAAGTTTTCCATCTTTATTTAGTTAGATACTAAATAACTAAACTACTACTAACTAAATAAAGATGGAAAACTTGCCAAGTGTTGGTTAAGAGATCACTTCATTGTGCCAGTATACAATAAGTTTATATATATTTATGGAAAGAGATATTCACACAATTTTTATTAATAGACTTTTACTAAATTCTTATAACATACCATGTTAGTGCATAAAATATAAACATGTAGACTGTATCATACATATATTCATTAGATGCAGTTTGGGTTAATAAATATAATGTGATTAAAAAGTTTACACAAAGTTTTAAAGCCAATAGAACAACTGGGTACTTTCTACACTTGTAAAACATTTATAAACAAAATATATAATTGTTGTTTTAAATTTTAATGGATTTGACAGCATTTTAGCCATGGAATACTGCCTTAGCTGGTACGCGTCCGTCTCTCTAAATAGGGGTTAAGACGCCACCTAGCGACAAAATTTAGCAACACTAAACGACCCTCTTTTCAAAGTGAAAAGTTCAGAATGTGATAACATTTCTTATCTCATAAGCAACAGCTTTTGTTATCGATCACTCTCGAGCTGCCGTTAGGAACGTAACGAAAGTGTAAACAACATGGCGTCTTTTGGTGTAAGAATGATTTTATCTCATGAGCAATTGGAGAGAGAGTTAATAAACTGTTGTTGTATTGCTTAAAAATAATTACCTTAACTATTTATGAATAATTGTTTTTTTGTTCAAATTTAAAGTAAGTAGCTATAGCATGAACATTATTTCTGAAATAGGTTTTATTAGTATATGTATAAATGAAAATGATAGCTTGGAATATAAATATAGTTAGTGCACAAGAATAGTGACACAACTTGAAAGAATAGATCTTCCAGAACAGCCGTTTAAAAGTTTGTTTCCTGCAAGGCTTTGTCGTGATCTTGGATTTTTAAAATTTTCGAAGTTTTTTGGAAATAAATATTAGTGTTTGTTCTTCAATGTAAAAATATGGGGAGTTTGCTATACATTTCTACAATAAACTCAAAATTGGAAATTTTTGAGTTGTGTTACTAATCTTGTGCACCAATGATATATAAATATATATGACTATATAAAAGGTAAAAGTCCATCCTTACTACATGAGGCATTTTTTTCTAATTTTTGCTCTCTTAAGACATTTCTCTAGTAGTAGGGTGACCAGATATTGACATAGTCAAAGTAGGACATTTGAAATTTTATAATGCATCCCAGTAAGACATTAGACAACCCAGTTTAAAACAATAAAAATTGGTTGTAAAAAAAAGCACAAAACACTAAAAATTGATAAGTAAATAATTTTAAATTGATATACTACTCTTGTTTTAAATACTACTATTTGTTGCAATTGTACCCATTATTTAATATAAAAATATGAAAAAAAAGTTTGTTATTAATGACTACCAATACTAAATTACAGTAATACCTCGACTTACCTCGCAAACCTGGAGTTATGCGATTTTCAAATCTCGTCGATTTGTCTTTTGTTTGAGCGCCACGCATCTCTTGATTACTCACTCCTCCCACTATTGTTCGGCTTACATGTTTGGACGTGTCGTGCAGAATCAACACATAGCTACAATTTATTTTGTGTTATTTATTTCTGTGTTTGTTATATTTACAGAGACTCGAGATACTCTATGTGGCGATTTCTTGTAACTGTGAACAAATCAAATGACGAGATAAAATTAACGAGAACATTAATTAGCTTACATACATCTGATTTGGATTTTACACAAAATGCGAAATTATACCCAAACTTACGTGGTTATTGCTCGGTCCCACCTATCGCGTAAGTTTGGGGTATTACTGCATTTGAATTGGTGTAATTTGATCAACAGTATAAGTTATAACACACGTATTTTATTTATTACAAAAAAGGAAAATCAGACTTTCAATTTTTATTTTTAAATTCATATTTATTATTAATATAAGATTGAAAAAAATATTTATTTTAAATATTGTTCTTACCAATTTTAAAATGGTATTAATTGGAATAAATGAAAACAATAATGTGTATAAATTTAAAAAATTTTAGCATAAATAATTACTCACAAAACAAAATATCACAGAAAAAATCAGATTATATTATTTCTGATTTTTATTTTTCAAAACATGAAAAAAATAGTTTTCACTAATTACTGATAAGTAATTACGAATAGAAAAATAAATTGTCTCTAATTTTTATTTTTAAACTCATATTTCTCATTGCTGCTAACTTGATTGAGAATATCAATATTAATAAACATTTCTGCGTGAAATTCTGAACAAGTTGTGTATTTAAAATTAAATTTAGTCATTATGATACTTTTGACAGTATCTACTGTCATCCAATTATACTCATCGGTCCACTGTGCTTCAAAGCTAAGCTGAAAATTCTTTCAACCGTGGCGTTATGAGCTGGAATGGCAAACATATACTGGCAGAAAAGTAAAAGTTCAGAATAGTTCTCAGTATTGTTAATTGTTTTTAAAAAATGTTACCGCTTACCATTGACAGAATTTTCGATTTGAGTATTATTTATTATGTTTTTGTCTAAAAATCTTTTTAAATTGACAAATCGATTAATTCCTTTGGAATCATTAATCATTATATCTTTCTCTTTCAGATATTGAATTGCTTCTACAATTTCATTCCATTCTGGAACCTTTTGAAACAACATCCAATTGAAAACTTTAAATCGCTCAAATTGCATCGTCCATTTCTGTAAGTAATCTTGTGCATATTCATATACTTGTAGACACTCTTGTTTTAATATATTGCATTCACTATTTAGAGCGTTGTTTTGATTAATAATTCATATTACATTGATTGGTAGAAATTTTCAAATTCAAATAACCTTTATTTGTACTAGGCCTTAGCCTGTTACAATGGAAGTTGTTATTATACATAACATTAAATCGAACAATTAGATGAGGCTCTCACCTGATTGTAACAAATTTTTTAACATAATTATATACATTATATATAGGCTAGTCTCTATTTTGGCTACATGAAAAATATTGTACATTGCCTTTTTCGAAGTGCACTCATTTAAACTATGAAGATTAAATCTTTGTCTTAGGCATATGGTTTATTCATAGCCACAAATCAAATGAAATTTTGAAAAATTATCACTGCATCTTGGACATATATTATTAGAATAAATATAAAACTTATTTTTTTTTTTTGTGGCATAGTAAACACTAGTATTGTGTTTTATTCCAAAGACACATGGCAGATTTTCCATCAAATTCCTTTATTAGTTGAGTCAATACGGTACATTGTTTTGTACTCGTTTCGGGCTTTGCCCCTCTTCAGTCAACTAAAATACAATATATACTGTATATTTTAACTTATTAGAGTAGAGAATTTACATAAAACAATGAGTACATAAACGATATATAGACGTACCTTTTGGTTACACTTTGTATAATTTAAAAACATGTAAAATCTGCTTTAATCTTTGTAAAACTAGTATATATTACAAATTAAAAGGTTAAAATCTTTTAAAACTTATTATCAATCATAATAATATTGTTAAGATGAAGTTGAATAAAAAACCTCTTAACATTAAATGATAGGTTAGACAATATATAATTATTAATATTAAGGTACTCCAATATCATAGTGTACCAACTCTGCAAATTACATGTCCTGATATCTTCTATATCAAGGGTCAATGAACTTTCCAATTGTAAGAACGCCGATTGGGGGGAATTTTATTCCCTACCATCGGGATGGTCTAAGGTCTTAGCGTATGTGAGTGGCAATTTTAAGAGGCAGCGAAAGACAAGTGTTATACAGAGGCAAACCGTTTATTCTTGATCGAAATTTCTTGCATATTTTTAGAAAAAGGTCCTTTGATTCAAAACTTGAAGATGTCTTCGGTCCTATTGATTGGATGACTGATGTTTTTCTTTGTTAAAGCTGAAGAAGGAGCCCCAGGGCGATGGCATGTTAAAGTTCGGAGGCGAACAGTCACAAGATAGTGGCGATCGGAAGCACCAAGGGAAGA
This sequence comes from Centruroides sculpturatus, assembly GCF_000671375.1. NCBI lineage: Eukaryota > Metazoa > Arthropoda > Arachnida > Scorpiones > Buthidae > Centruroides > Centruroides sculpturatus. The sequence continues at coordinate 511,683 of NW_019384563.1, forward strand.
GGACAACGAACACAACAGATGTCTAGCGAAAGTCTTAGTGGAAGTGTCGTTGTCCTTGGAATTGGTGTTTTTGTAATTTTTTCGATGTTGGCGTTTTGCTAATTGGATAGACCTTACATCATCGTTTTTCAATTGGTCTTCCACCTGTCTCCAGGTGTAAATGGAGCTTTGTATAGTTTGCAGGAAAGGTTGGCTGGAGACCATTTTTTAGACTCTGGTCGCATTTAATTATTGACTATGACACTTATGCTCATTTTGATATTTTTTCTAGTTTTGTTTTACTTTCTAAACTGCGTCTTAACTTTAATATTTTAAATTTTCTTCTTTTATTTTCTGTATCCTAAATTTTGTTTTTCCTGTTATTCTCTGAGTGTCAACGTCAAAGTCCAGTGTTGCTGATTCGACACTTATATAATTTGTTTTCTTGTCGATTTAACTTACAAATTTCTACATGTCTTTCTTTTTTTGGGGGGCTATTTCTGGGGCCTCACACAATACATTTCGAATTAATTGATTGCCAAATTCTTCACTTATCTCTGGTGAATATATAAACGGCCCCATGGAAAAACCAAAACTATTAAACACTGTAGTCAGTTGTCCAACCCAATTCCTGTTCAAATCTTTTAGCAATCATTTATGATACAGTTGGCTCAAAAGACTGAACGAAAGCTGACTACTGACTTCAACTTCATAAGGAATTTCACACATCTTTTTACAAACATTGTAGTAAGCCTGAATGTACTCAACTCCAGCCTTAGAGCACTACCAGGGACTTTATACTCCAATAAGAATATTCTTTGCATAAATTTATTCTGAATTACTTCCAGTTTCTGATATTTAGATAAATACCAAATTGGAGATGCATAACTAACTGCATTAACAATAATTGAATTAAACAATTTGAACTAAACTTGAATATTTATAAGTTTAGTTTTTGAAAATAGCTTCGCTGCACTATTAATTAACTTATTTCCTTAACCATCAATGTTTTTGACTTGTCTATCAAAGGACAGAGCAGGAGTTAAAATACTCCTAGAAACTTATCTTCATTTACCATCCTTAACTTTGCTTTATTAATATAAAAGGACATATTCTTCCTAGAAAGTCTGGCCCCATTTTTAAATAGCATTATAAATGATTTATCCAGACTGATTTTTAATTTTTACTTTTAAAATATGAAGTTAAGTGAACTTTCCTCTGTAGAGCAGCTGAGGCAAAAAGGGACGTTATTAAGTCAGACAGCGAGTGACTTTGTTTTAAATTTATTTTATGAGTTGCACAAATTTTATTTCTTATCAGACTTTTCAATTAAACACAAAAATACCTGTAGCTTTTAACAACAAATGGTATACAAAAATGATTTCATATTGAATGAAATCAGAAGTAACATAGTCGACAGAAAATTGCCAATCGGATGTATTTAAAGAATGGATAACATAACCTTTCTAGATATTTGGCTGGATTTTTAATGCTTAAAGGTAACAAAAGTTTGCTTAGTAAAATTTTGATAACTGAAAAGGTTTGGTTATTCATTTTTTAGAAATACGAGCTTAAAAACAAATCATTAAACTTGGAAATTTCTTTATTTGCATTCGAATAAAGTTAGAATTAAAAACTGATTGTCGCTTAACATGTTCAAAGTCCTAAAAAAAACAGTAAAATCTTATAATTTACTCAAATGTAGGTGTAGCAGACTTAAAACTTTCTACAGAATTACTTTTTTAAAAAGGTGATTTTATAGAAAAATATTATTAAACTTTTAATATTATTGTTAACATTTAAATGTTTGAGAAAGGAATATAACACAGCATTAAGTAATGAAAAAACATTTATTATAATTGGAGCAATATCATAGTCTTTATGCTATATATACATAAAAATACATAACTTTTTTAGTCTATTTCTTTTTATCCTTTTCACAGACCAACTGAGAAGTAACAGTAAATTAGCTTGAAGATATAAAAAAAATCTTTTTAAAACATTATAAATAGATTATTAAAAAACTAACAAAAAGTTCAAAATGATCAAAATGCCGACCTTTTATTTTAGGATCTGGCACTTTCACAATAAAACAATGATAAAAAATTTTCACAATATCTACAGTGAATAGAAAAATAGAAGGATTCATTCGTTCTGCTATACTTTGGAAGCGTCACTGATCAATAATGATGTTATGTTCCACATCACGTGATTCTTCTCTTTAAAAACACAATTAAGACTCAAAATGCATTTCTTTCATCAATAAAGCCTGTATCAATAATTGTTCCTTGTGTGATATGTTACTGAAAAAAAGCCAAATAACTTTTAATTTTAAAAAATTAAAAGTTAAGATTAAAATATTACAACGGCTCGTTACAACCTTCTACGTTCGTAGAAGGTTGCTGCACTGACTGCAGTTGGCTTCATTTCGCCAAGTGACATGGCATAGCAACTTTTCATTGATTTGGCTTATATTATTTGGCTTATATTGATTTGGCTTATATTATGAAGGCACTTACCTTAAAAACCTAGTTTTGGAAAAGATACAACTTTTCCGAAACTAGTAATCTGGGGGGTAAAGATTTGCAGTAGCAACTTGAAAGTGGTGCAGTCACGCAGCCATGTCTGGATATTTTGGCTTTAAAAAGATATTCAGCCAAATATATGACCATGTGTTCCTTCCGAACATCGTACCGGGGAATGTTTGCACGCACCTCATGCCACATCCTCTGAATTGTGTTGGTGTGGGAGCCCATCTGGGTATCAACAAAGTTATACTTGTGATTAACTGTTAGGTGATGAAAACCTTCAGTTTGAAGACAATGATATGCCTTCCAGCAATCACTAATAACTGTTGTCTCCAGAAGCACTCACTCTGTTAGGATCACAAGTAACATTTGGCTATCGCGTGTTTCCACCAGTACCAGAAACATTTTACGAGACTCTTTCTTGATAGTTTCAAAGATCCACTGACCTTCGATTATTTTCCCTTTAATGAACTTCTACCATTTGATTTTTGCCTCATCTACTTCAACAACTTGGCCATCTCCTCTGAGTTTCTTTCTTCAGGAGGACACATTGTGGATGCATACTGCTCTGTAAAAAGAGTACCAATCCACAATGGTTTTCCTCGAAAGGCTGAGAAATCGATTTAGCTGAGCTTGTCTCGGATGCTTCCATACCAATAAGGATAAAATAAATCGCCACAGGGTAACGAGAGAAAGATTTGAATGTCTGGAGAAAGTCCCCACCCATACTGACTTGCTCCACCTGCCAGATACCGCACATTTCTTGCTTCTCCGGATTACCTTTCCATAGCGTATTCCGCTATGGAAAGGTAATCCGGAATAGTTCTTCCCTCTGTTCGTAGAAGGTTGCTGCACTGACTGCAGTTGGCTTCATTTCGCCAAGTGACATGGCATAGCAACTTTTCATTGATTTGGTCTTCTGAGAACGTCATTGCGTCGAAGTAGTTATATTTGCATCCTGAGCAAACGGACACTATCCATTCTGATTCAGTACAGCACAAACAACAGAAAACGCAACAACAAAGCAAAGGCAACAGAAACAAATGAAATGTTACATATGATGCCTTTAATAGACCTGCTTGCGCTTACCAGCCATTCACGAAGTGAGAAATTCCTGTGCTAAAAATCTACCAATCACAGAGTTTCAGATAATTTGTGCCGAAAAGATCAACCATTCCCATAGGGCTTTTCATAAATGATGAAAATGCTTCATTGGAAATGAAGGAGGGAGTTATGACAAGTTGGACAAGGGGGGTTTGAGCATTAGTGGACATCTGTTTTATTTTATTAAATTTTATACAGTTTGTGCATTTAAGGTTATGGAAACTTGAGCAATATTATTCATGCAACACAATTCAAAATTACAGAATAAGCCTTTCTTTCAAAACCGGCTCTACGAACTACTTAGTAATCCTGGGTAGGGATAAAGACTTGCATACAGCATGGAGAAAATGATGCATTCTTTGGATGTTTTCAGATATCTGGATTTAAAAACAAAATTCAGCCAAATATTTAACCATGTGTACTTCTTTCTGGAATGTTTCAGCAAATCTCATGCTTTTAAATGATTTAAAAACTGTTTAAATTTTCAAATTATAAATCAAATTAATTTTTAAATTTATTTTGTGTGTGGCGAAAATGGGGCATTTTGCTTTTAACACATATACAGATAAAACTTATTTAAAATATCAATGATAATATAAAAACTAAACCTGTGTGTATTCTAAAATGCATGTGTTTTTTTTTTTGTGGTTTTAGGCCCCTTACCACTCAGAGAGCACAAAGAGGCCAAGAAGATTATGTATGTATGAGGGTTTGTGTTGTTAGTGTCCCTAAGTGGGCTCATAGATGTCCCAAGTAGGGCTCATAATAACTAGTCCCTTTTCAGGGCTTATAATTTTGTGTATTTGTTATGTTTCAAATTTTATTATTTGTGTTATATTTAAAATTAATGTGCTGCTGTTTAACTTGCCTATTTTTTAATAACCAAGAGGAAGGGAAAGATAGATAGAAAAGTTGCAGTATGCTTTGCTAACCAACCTGACATAAGCAGTTTTTGCATGTCTCAAAGTGGATGAGGAAGAGAAGCAACAGTGAGTATTTCAGCGATAAAGATTTCCAGCAAATTTGGAATTGTAATTTTAATGGTAGTGCAATACCACTGTTGGCATATGCTACAGCCTTCTGGGAGGTCTGTAAAATTAAAGGGGTGCTGACCCCCATTTGGGGAGAAAAAGGTGGAGGAAACCCGGAAAAACTCCACCTGGTCAGTTGGGGAAAACCAAAAGATATGTTTACCAAATGCACAGGGGATAAAAACACAAAAGGGCGTGCTGCGAGTGGGAGAAATAGCATTTATTAGAGAAGATAGAGATAAGATTCACCACACAATCTTCAACAGGTGTGTAGTTTTGTGTTTTGATGTTTTATTACGAATAAATTAAATAAGAAGAGCTTATCTATGGGTATATGTAAAATAACCCAACCAAAAAAGGGGTTTGGCGAAAAGAGTGTTTGTACTATTGCAAATGTATTTTTAGAATACAAAGTGCACTTGTGGGGTGATTTTACTGGTTTATTGTATTTTAAGTTACTTAAAAAGTTACTTCCGGGTGATCAATAGGATGACTGTCACGCCAAAATACTGTATTATAAAAAGAGAAGACAGTGAGGTCGGTGTTACGTGTGCGGTTTTTTAATCGCAAGTACTTGTCGTCATCAGGTGAATATGAAGATTTACCGAAAAAATTTTAAGCGGAAATAATCCGATGTAGAATAGAATGCTTAAATTTAAGTTGAAACTTTTTCTGAACATATAGTCGTCGTCAGGCGAATACGAAGATTTACCGAAATTACTTCCGGTAATTTGGAGAGAGAAATTAATTTTTTGGCGCAAAGTTTTGTCCATCTTGTTTATGAAATATATATATATTTTTTTATTTCGTTCATTTAAAAAATAATTTATATATACATATTTATGTATAATTTTTAAAATTATTTTATTTTTAATAAACCTGATGAATCTGAATATGGGAGCAACATTAAAACATGTTGCTTGCGAGCATAGGGTTGGGCACTGCTGCTCTAAAGGAAAGCAAATAAATATATTAGAGCAAGAGGATACAAGTTANCGACGATTATTATTTTAAAAAATTTTTGTTAGGCTTAACATCGATGAAAATTCAACGCAAAATAGGTTAATAGCGATATACTAATTACATGGGATATAATAATATACTACACTAATAATGGATTTTTTCATACTTTTCGGTTATCCGACTTTTCAATTATCCGACCAACCCCAGTCCTCAATTAGGGCGGATAATCGAGGTTCTACTGTAAATAATATTAGAGCAAGTGGATACAAGTTACTGTAGTGTGTGTGTGTGTTTTTATCATCATGTCAAAAATAATTTTTGTTTACTTTGTATAATAATAATTGTAAAGTGTATGTAAAATGTTAAACATTTAAGTCAAAAAGAACATATCTTAAAAGAAGTTCTAAATTTAGAATATCTAACATTTGAAACAATCCACACTTGATGCAGACCCCTGAAAGAGGCAGAAAACATTTGGTTTTTTTTATTCAATTTAAATACATATTATTTGCTGGAAGACTGTGTACAGTGTGTAGTCTTAATTTAAAAATCTTATCTTTATCACCTCGTGTAATATAAACTTGTTTTCTTACTTTTATTATTTCCTTATTCATTCGGTTTTTAGTTTATTCTTTGGTTTTGGTTTTTTTCATAAAGTCCATTAATACTTTTTGCTGTTTTTTTAGCAATGACAATTTGATCTGCTTTTTTAAATTTCTTATTTACATTTATTATAGTAGTATATCCCTTTCTTATCGGGAAGTATTTGCCCATCTTTGTTTTTTTTTATCATCATCATTATTGCTAGGTCCTACCTATTCTATGCTATATATTCAAGATTTTGTCTTAACATGCTTCAAAAGTTAATAATCATTTTATCAATTTCTGGCATTCGTCAGGCCTCTGAGTTAATTGCTTTTCTCACTTTTCTGAAGTATCCTACTTTTTCACATTTTAGGTCATTTGCTCACTTTAATCACTTTTTTGGTAATTTCCATATGCTTAATTTGGAAGATGTGGAACCAATCAAAGATAATTTTAAAGCCAAACAAACTGTTTAATTATCGGACAAGAATTTTCTGGAAGAAAATACTCGTCCCTGAGTGGGACTCAAAACCACAACTGTTGCTCAGTGTTGTTAGGTTATAGGAAACAGAAATTTCGTTCATGTATGTAAAAAATCTTAATGCATTTAAAAAATCCTTTTCATTACAAATAGAGAAGATAATGTTGAGTAAAGTTATGTACTCATGCCCTATTGTCATTATTAGCCAAAATCTAGTTATTCAGAGTTGCATTTTTTTTAACTTGGATTTAGCTTGGGTTTGGTATTAAACTTCTTGCATTTTTATTTTTCATGTTATCAGCAATCTTCAAGAATATTATTCTGATTAAATAATAATAAGCCATTTGTTACAACTAAAATTACAATCTGCAATTTTTAAAAATGTAAAAAGCTATATGTATTGTGCCATTTGTTAATAAAAATGGTATAACATTTTGGAGGAAACTTTCAAGAATTGTCTTACCTCAACTGAAAGGAAATGATTAATAACTGGAGAAATACTGTATTCACAATTCAAAATACTTTTTTGTTTAATGCAAATGGCAATAATTCTGCATTAGCAGAGAATAAAAGTTGCTGATTGTTTAAACATTAACACTTTCACATATCATGTGCATCACCAATGGTTATTATTAACAGACATACAAGACACCTACACCAGAATACCTCAAATTACTAATTTTTAAAATATTAATTCTAAAAAAAATATTTCCACAAATAAATGAGTTTAAAAAATTATTTTTTTTTTATCCGACTTTGAGAAATTTAACACAGAGATTGATCAGAATCAAAATTCAATATTTATTTCTCACTATATTCTCCAAATGCATTTTGCCTGCTGGCCTCATTAGTGGTTACATCATCATACATTTCTAGTGCCTTTATACTCAATCACAGTATCCCAGCATGCATCTATGCACATGCTCGTATTTAAATTAATTGTATTTACATAATTTATGATGCAGTAGTGTTCGATAGATACATATTTTTACAATATTTTTCGTCTTATACAATATTTTAATAATATTTCTATCAATTATACAATTTGTAATGTTAGTGTTGATGCCATGAAGATTCACCTCATTTTAGTCTAATTTTTGCTTCATGTCCCTTTAATCGTGTCTCAAGTCTCCTTCCGGTTTCACCTAGGCCTATATAGTGTTTTTTGGCTGTGGGTATGCATGACAATCTGTAAACAACTCCTGCAATTTCCAAAGGATTCTTCAAATGTTTGGAATCTTCTTTATTAATCAAATGAATAGTATTACTCACTTTATTTTTTTGTTCACTTACTAGACCAACAAAATATTTTTTAAAAAAGTTTAATTTCTCATAAATTTTTGTAATATATGGGATTTTAATAAATAATATATTTGATTTTTTTTAGATTTTGGTTGCTTGTTGTTCTCTATTATATGTATTTTCTTAGCACAATGTTGCTGTTGAGAACATATCACACAGGAACACTTTCAGAGGAAGAAGATTGTTTTATTGGTGTGGATGGATATGCATTTCAGGCTTAATGCCCCTCTTCAGTCCTGAGTTAGTGACAGTTAAACCAACATGACCTGTAAGAAGATATACACATAAGTTTAAAAAAGAGGGAAAAAAGGAGCTAATAGTTCTTTTGGCTCCACACATACACATTAGGATAGTATAACATACAAGTAGCCTGGGACGCCTCCTAGTGGGCGTTATTTACAAATTGCCATTACCTGTTTAATGGGTTAATAGATATTAAAATATTACCTTATATTACCTTAACTATTTCAAACCTTATTGTCTTATGTAGTGATTCAAACCAATCCGTTTTTCGTTATTTGCCCCCTAGTGAACATTACATGCATTCCATGACAATAATAAATTCCTATTACAAATAACTCCTACAAGCACACCGGGTTGTATAAACAAAATTACGACTTACTTAAGCCTGTAACCGATGCAAAATCGTAAAATATTAACGCACAAACGTTTTTGGAACACCTTCCGTGTTCTTCCTCAGGTTTTCAAACTGGATTTTTTATATTCTGGAACACCGCTATGAAATTTTTTCAAAAAAACGAATAATGATATTTCGAACGCTCGGTGTCCATTGCACATGCATTGTACCTGTTGTGTTCTCGGTTGTTCAGAGTCCCATTCAATCTTCTAATTATTATGTAATTTCTCTTGTTATTCATACGATGTAGTATTCTAGCCTTCCACATCATGTGTCCCCCCGCATCATCCGGTGTTAAATCAATCTATACGAATCATTATGCAAAACGGCCTGCCAAGCGTACAAAAGAGCCATCTCCTCCCGTGTATTAATGCACTCCGATGAAGTGTGTGCCTTAAGTATCTCCACTGCCTCTAGCCATTTGAGGTGGTCCATCTGTGTTGTTTTAACTATTAACGTTGCCCCTGCGAAGTCAATTGTAATATCCGGGTCAGAAGCATACACCGACAGTGACGTGGTGGCTCTGTTGTGACATATGTCTGCTTTGTGTTCACTCATTCTTACCCCCATCGATTGTTTCGTAGACCCTATGTAAACTAGATCTCTGTCGAATCTTTCATCCCTAACAGAGATCCGATATATTCCCGGCAATTTTATCGGGTCAGACGGGTCCTTCCCATTACATAGTATGTCAAACATAGTTGAGCCTCTCTTGTAAGCAATGTAGACATTACGTCTTTTTGCTATAGCTGTGTATATCAATCTCAACATAGGGTTGAATGTAAGCGAGATCCTTTCCACCTCAATATTGTGGTTGTCTCTTAATGTCGTCCTAGAGGTGTTGTGTGACATTAGTGCTCTTTCATGGCGTTCTACGATTCTCGGAACAAGATTGTGGTAGCCATGCATAACAGTGATCTTCTCAATTCATGTTAACTCTTCGCTAAGTGCCTCTTGTGCAGATGAATGAGAATATGCTCTTCTAACTAAAGTTTGAAAAGCGGCCAATTTGTATTGAAACGGATCACATGAATCTCTCGGTATGTATGTGGGGTTGCAAACGGTTTCCAATAGACTGAAGTGTGAATGTTGAGTCCTTAAATCTTGATATTTATATCGAAGAAGTGGACATTAGTGTTGCTGTGTTGATCCACCTCGAGTGTTAGCCCATATGGATTATCGTTCATAGCTTCCACAAATCGTGCCAAGTTTGAGGATATTTACCATACAACAATAACGTCATCTACGTATCTTCTGTATAGCATGATGTACTGCAGGAATCTCGGAAGGGTCTTAGATTCAAGTTGTCTCATCACTAATTTGCACAAGTCTCCGGACACCGGACTGCCCATCGGGACCCCTCTCGATTGTGAATATGTTGTCCTGTTGAATTGAAACACAGAACTATAACAAATAAGGTGCGCTAATTCCAATACATTCTGGTGGAGCGATATGTCGTTCACTCGTGTGAATAGAAAGTCTCTAAGAGCGCAAAAACATGCTGGGATCTTAATGGAAGGGTACAATGATTTAAAGTCCAAAATCGTGATGTAATCCGGGGAGGAGATCAATTTCAATTGCTGGATCAATTCAACGGGATTAGAGATGGTAAATGGGTAGCCACTTAAGTGCGGAACAAGAATGTTATGGATCGATTTCTCCAATTTACGCGTAGGTGCCTTGGCCTTATCTACAACCGGTCTAAACTGTTGGCCTTCTTTGTGCGTTTTTGCGAACGCAAATAACTTAGGAACGTCCGGGTTATCCATTGTGATGTCTCTTAGGTCTAGTTTCTTGGCCAATCCTGTGGATGTCGTCATCAACGGGCATGCACATTCCTCGAAAGCAAAAAAATTATTTATTTAGATATTGTCTGTTGTATATAAGCATTTGCCATGCTTGGGATAGAGACAATTCGTCTTTATTGTTAATATATTTGTTGTCATGGCCAGCTCTGTATATATAAATTGCCTCCATCCATCTCAAATGCTCTGTATGAGGCATGGTGTGGATCAGTGGTTCTCAACTTTTTTTGTTGATGTACCCCATTAGCCCATTAGTTGTTTCTCAAATATCTCTTATATTTTTGTATGTAAATTTTATAATTACTGTGTTAGATGNTTACTGTAGTTGTAATTATGAAAGAAAATGAAAAAATAGAATAGTGAGAAAGAATTTCTTGCACTTTAACGTATAAAATTCCGTTTTCATTTGTATCTTCATATATATTAATTGTAATGTAAAAAATGTTAAAATATACTCAGAAAAATTGTAACTGTGATTTCAATGTCTATAATATTCAATAGGAGTAAAAAACTGTCATTTTCATGTTGAAAGAAATGAAATGAAGAAAGAAAATAGTAGGTTTAAAAATGAAATATAATTACACATATTTCTGATGATAATATGTAGCAATTTTCTTCAGGTAAAAAAGTAGATACAAGTATTAATTAATAATACAAATAAGAATTAAAGTAGAAGATTTTATTTATTTATTTATTATTATTATTTTTACGTCGTTTCATGTTTTACAGATTACTATTATATTTTATGTGATTTTAACTTTTTTGTTTTTTAAGAAAAAATTTTTAATTCTGGAATAATTTATACAAGTAATTTTTTAAAAATTATTCTAATCACTTAATATTTAAGTTTTAACCTCATTCTTCTATTTTAATTCATACTTTTAGTTTCTAGATCAAAATATTGATATACAAAAACTCTATGACTCTCCCAGATAAATTCTTTTTGCTTTTAATTTCGGTTTTTTTAAAAAAATTTTCATATCATAATTTAATACTCAGCTTATGATATTATATGTACCTTTTGTGCTAATATTATACTAAAATTGTGCTTTCCTTGTGATTTTACTCAGAACCTTTTTATGAGAATTGCCAAGTACTGAAGAGGTATTCAGACCCAAAATGCATCCCAAAAAATAATTCAAAGTGATTAAGTTTACTCTTCTAAAACTTTTCTTTATATGATTAGTCCAATATTTGTTAACCTGACAAATTTAAGTACAAAAATGAATAAATGGACTTCTGGAAGAAAAGATAGGCTCTACTTAATTTATTTATAATTATTATATTTAACAATGTGGCTTATTTATAATTATTATATTTAACAAAAGATGAAGCCCAGGTGGCCTGCCTCCTGCCAAAATGTAGTAATTATTTGGCTTTATAACCTGATAAGAACTCTGACTGTTCATTTGGTGTAGACTTACTTTAGATAATACTTTTAGTTTAAAACCATAATAATTATCAAAAATTAAATTTTTGGATCATAATGTCAAATCAATGTAAGTTTATTTAATGAAAAGTTTTTTACATTAAATCAAAAAAGAAAGAATGCAAAGAAATAACAAATTTTGACAAATGTAACTCTAGACAAGCTTTAACCCTGACAAAAGCAAGTGACACTTTTTGTCAGACTTCTTTTTACTAAAACAGAAACGAATAGTTACAAGAATTTTTGATAGAAGTCAAACCTTTTAATCAACTATATTCTTATAAGAGGAGAACTGCCTTACTACTCTTATAAGGTAGTAAGGCAGTTCTCCTCTAATGCAAAAGGTGTGATTAATCTGTATCGCATCCTCCCTGGAATATTCTGATTCATCCTATACATCCCAACATTGAAGAACTCATAAGTAACATACTCCTCTTAAAGATTTGGTTGACGTTGGTCCATTCACTTCTGCATGGATCAATTCGCCAGTAACTGTTGGACAATTCATTCTTTGCTTAAATCGTAGTCTATGCATTTTTCCCAAAGCACATCCATCATAGAATTCTTCTTTGCAACCTTCCACGTTGATGTTCATTTGCTTCAAAACATCCTTTACGTGCTGTTTATTTTGATGACCAAACCTTTCATGGTACACTTGTAGAGTATCAGACACTGTCACCAAATTCACCCGAATGTTTTTATGTTGTTTTACAACGCGTATATCGAGCATGTACAGATAATTTTTCATGTAATCAGTCATGACAGTGTTCTCACTGATTTTGTTTCGAATTTCAACACTTTCGTCATTGATTACTATCCTGTAGCCATTCGATGCTGCTGCTCTGATGGAAAACAAGTGGACACTTGCATCAGGGACATACAAAACATTTTTCATTTCAGCATTATACCAGATATTGTTTCGTCGAACTTTAATCCTTATTGTTCCCTGGCCATGTGCATACATACTCACATTTTGCTTTCCAAGTGAGATTACTTCAGAAACAACAAATTCTTTATATGAGACAAAGTATTGTTTGTTTGGGGTAATATGCTTGATTGTGCCACTATCACAATGCCATTTATTTGCATCAATGTAGTTTCCAATCGACGCGCCCATGACATGTGAAATGAATACATTGCCACTTCGTTGCTTAATTAATTAATAGTCCCGACACCTATCTTTTTCTGTGGACAATCTGCTGCCCAATGACCCATATGTTTGCACTTGTTACATTGAAATTTTTGTTTTTCCAGAATTCTGCTTCTTTTTATACTCACCAGAAGCAAAAAAAAAAAAACATTTGTTTTGGTTGTGCCTTGATCACACAGTCCAATCGTGCACAAAAAATCGAAGTTTGAATTTACTCATTGAAAACAATGAGTAAATTCAAACTTCGATTTTTTGAAGGAATTGTGTCCCAAAGGTCTTTGAAATTATAATAGTTGTTTCCCAATGTAGGTAAAATTTGACCTTTTAATATTTTTTCAGACAAAGTATTTTCTTCATGTTTCATTAATTAATCATTTAAATCCACAAATAACTTTTGCAATTTGGCAACATGAGTGCTAATGTCCTCCTTCTCATCCTATTTAACCCAAAAAAAGGATTCAGTTAACATGTTCAAACATTGCGTACTGCTGCATTCAAATTGTGCACGTAATTTATCCCAAATTTCTTTCGCATCATTGCACGTCAACACGAGCTCAGCAACTGGTTTACTTAGCATACTTGGTATTAAACTTGCCATCCTCACGTTGTCTTTCTGTCACTCAGTATATGTTGCGTTTTGTTCATTCATCAGCTCTGTTGGTAACTCAACATGTACACATTTTCTGTTAATAATATCTTTTAATCCATATGAACGCAACACCATAGAAAAGTGACATTTTTATTTTGTCCANTCTTTTATAATAAATGAATTTATCTATTTCTAAGTAAAAATTGAAAGTGTCTGTAGAAGTAATTTTTAAAATATCCTTTTTCTTGATAAAGTTTTAATAACTTATTATTATAATCTAGACATGTTAATTTTTAAATAAACTTGTATATTGGGCCACAAGTATATATTATATGTACTTGTGGCCCAAAACTCCTTGCCTTCTTCGAATGCTGCCCAGAGAAACAAAAAGGTTGCACACCCCTGATCTAAACCAATCTTTGCATGTTGTTTCCGACAGAGCATGGTCACCATAAGTCTCAACAGGAATTCTGTGTGCTTCAGCTGCAGATTTTTTATGAATAAAATGGTGCAATAAAATTTCCCACAAATACTCTTTTTTTGGCACAAAACTCGACATGTTTAATACTATGGAAAAAAGTTGTTTACACTTCGGCGAAATGACATATACTGAATTTCAAGCTTGCTTATGGTACTTCCTTACAGATATGCAACCATCTTAAACTACATGCACACAGTTCTGGTAATTCCATCTGTTGGAAAACAGCAAGAACTTATTCAAGGCTCCAATACAATAGTTTTAAAATGAATTGGACAATTCAATAGGCATACAGAACTTTACCTACAAAACTTCTCTCTGCTCTTAGCAAGGCTGAATTTATCAATTGCAGAAGGAAGTCCAGTTTTGTTGCAATATTTCTTTCAATGGAAGAGACCAAAAATATTTTTTTACACATTATTGATTAGAGATCGACAAAGAAAACATACCAAATAAATAAGTGTACACAGTATATAGTTAAACAAAGTATTTATTTTCATGGTACAGATACAGATTCTTATGGATTCCAAATCAATGGCAATGAATAGTAATACAGCAGTAACAATAATATTGATAGACAAATGACAAGAATACGTATATATTGCAATATGTACAAGGAAATTGATAACGGGAAATGCTATAACTAGTACTTATAAACTAACTTAAACTAAGGGAAGGGGAAGTCAGAATAGGAAAGTGATAAATGATGAGATAGGTTATAGGAAAGTATGAAATACCCAGGATGTCAGTGGGAGGCCATACGGAACTCGCTTAGACTGATGGCTTGTCGTTGACTTCCTTTTTCTTCTTCTATCTATTTGATACTTGTATCATCACTACAATAAGTTCACTGATCTTTGTCAAGCTAGTTCTGCTTCTCCAGTCTAGCTGCTCTCAATGACATGAAGCACCATCTTCTATGTTCTTCATCTTGGAAGTCCAGCAGAAAAAATGTTTGACTCCTTCTCACTCATGCCTCCAGGTCCTTTTTCTCTCTTTGTTTTCTAGTTCCATGAATTGGCTCTCATCACTGAAAAGAAAAGAGTAAGAATAGAAAGTTCTAAAGTGAGAAGGAACAAAGAACAAAGGGAAAGATGCTTAAACTATGAGTAAATTAATATACGCAATGGCATATGGCCACACTATGAATTTGCCTGAAAACATTTGTCAAGTCATTAAATATTTTACTAGAATTTATTAAAGATTAAAGTTGTTTTCTATTAAAAACTACTGCCAAATTTTCAAGGCCCTACACATCACATTTTTACCTATATATAGAGCTACTTCTGTTATTTCATAATATCAAATATCAAAAACTCTATTATAATGGTATTAAGGTTAACTAGTGCAGCGTACTTTACAATAGATATTGGATGGTGATTATTATAAGAATATTTACTTGAGAATTATTACAGGAAATACAGTATTTTTCTTGTAGACAGAAGCATTATTATATATTCAGCATTAGTTTATATATTTGACAGATCTAACTATTCATAGACTGTCCAGTAATGAATACTCTTAGAAAGCAATTAATACTTTTTTCTGAAAAAGTAATTAATGAAAATATACTTATTAATAAAAGCCAAACACTGGTATTTGAATAGAAATATTTAGATCTCTTCAATCTTAACTAATTCCATGAGATAATTGAATCTTATAGTAGAACAATACAGTTTCTACTGCAATGAATTTGTTAATTTCTACTAACAAATCAAACAAATTTAAAAATGTAATTGTACTTTTTAAAGTACAATTCACTATTCAATGTCAGAACATTCTTTATTATAGACCCAAATTTGGGAAAAGGAGGGAAAGATGAGAAAGGACAAAAGATGTAGTAAAAATTATTCTAATCACTTAATATTTAAGTTTTAACCTCATTCTTCTATTTTAATTCATACTTTTAGTTTCTAGATCAAAATATTGATATACAAAAACTCTATGACTCTCCCAGATAAATTCTTTTTGCTTTTAATTTCGGTTTTTTTAAAAAAATTTTCATATCATAATTTAATACTCAGCTTATGATATTATATGTACCTTTTGTGCTAATATTATACTAAAATTGTGCTTTCCTTGTGATTTTACTCAGAACCTTTTTATGAGAATTGCCAAGTACTGAAGAGGTATTCAGACCCAAAATGCATCCCAAAAAATAATTCAAAGTGATTAAGTTTACTCTTCTAAAACTTTTCTTTATATGATTAGTCCAATATTTGTTAACCTGACAAATTTAAGTACAAAAATGAATAAATGGACAAGAAGCTCTGAACACTCAAATGTTAAAGTTCAGGTTTCAAAAATACATTTCCACAATAAGCAGTGTGTATGTATAACATTCGTGCACATTTTTATTCTAAGAGCTATATATATATATTTCTGTCGTTTCCAAGTGATAGGAGTTGTTAAAATTTATAATAGATTGGATTATTGCTGCATCTTCCCATGTAATCTGTATGTTCTGCTTGCCATGCATAGTTTACTAAGACTGTGCTATTCATGTTCTTGTTAATCATTTATTGATACTCCTTGAGCCTTGCTTCCAGGTTCTGCATGGTGCTCCCATATTTGTAAGCTTTTGTTGAAAACTCTGGTCTTCCAGTCTTCCAGATGTCTACTCCATCAATGGGATGGAGTAGACATCTGGTGTAGTGGAATGGGTTTCCTTTAGTGCACCCAGAAATGATAAACTGAAAGTATGCCATTCCACCACACCTTGAGTCTACTCCATCTCACTGGAAGATCAATATTTTCAACAAAAAAGAAAACAAAAGACAACAGCTATACACTAAGTGTTTAGCCAGAAGAAGGAGCAGGATAAGGAGATAGAAAGAAGAGAAAGGAAGGAGCCCTCTGAGTGGTGTACATAAGGCTACTACTCTCTCTATGTTTAATGTTGGCATGCAGTTTTTAGGTTGTGAAGAATAAAGATTAAGGCTTAAAACTAGTCTTAAAACTAATACTAAAATTAATACAGAACCTAAGCTAGCAAATCCTGTAAAAACCAGAATAACATAACTGAATCAACCAGAAGAAACTGCAAAAAAAAAAAAAACTGATAACTTAAATCTAACTTAACTAACTTAAAAATTAACTAAAATTAATTTATAGATATCACAAATCTAACTTAGTATAATTAGTTTAAGTTAGTAATAACTTATTACTTAAACAAGAATGCTGACAAGACAACTCAGTCAAATAATAGCATACAATGACAAAAGACAACAAAATAAAGCAATGGAATTAAGACAAAACAGAACTCAAGGGACAACAAAGAAACTAGGGACACAATACTAAAGAACTACATAAAGTGTACCTGGAAATAAACTAAGCAAGAAAGGAAATCTGTGTGTTGTGTTGCCATGAGGGAGAGAAACTGCAAGAGCCTTGCTGTGGGATATGAATGAAAGTAAGTGATGGTATGTACAGAACATTGTACTTGTATGGGTGAGTTGCTATGGTGTTCATGGCCAGTTGTATCCTTCCAAAATTGCCTCCATTCTCATCAATGTTAGCTATTCTTAATGTTAGTGCACCTATTGCAGTGGAAAATTAACTGCATTGATGTTTGTTCTTCATGCAGCCTGCACTCACAGTACAGACTGTCCCCAAGATTGAACCTAGACAGATATTGCTTGAAATTGCCATGGCCAGTAAGAATCTGAGTGAGGGTAAAGCTTGGGGAAAAGTGTGAAAGAGTTCTAATCATGTCAACTGTGGGGATAAAAGTGTAGGTGAGTCTATCTGTAGTGTTATGTACCCAGCTGTCTTGCCAGAGAATGGTAATTTGTTTTTGACATGCATGTCAATGTAAAATGTAGGAATATAACTAAAAGTGTTAGTGATTGTAGATTTAGCAGCTGATTTGACAAGATGGTCAGTAGCCTTTCTGTGGACCCTGCATGATGTGAGACCCATTGAAAAATGTACAGTACTTTACTGTTGTTATTTAAGTGCCTGAGAATGTGATGTACAAGTTTAATTTGGCTATCAGATCTGGCTATCCTTTGTAAAGTTACCCTACTATCTGAGCATATGTGGTAGTGTACAAAGTGTCTTTTGTCCTGTCTATGTCTAATGTGGATTAAGCTCATATAAATAGCCAATGTTTCTGCCTGAGCAATTGAACAATGTGGACCTAATTTGAAGCATGCTTGTGTAAGCTCTTGGCCTAAATCACAGTAAACTACAAATGCGGCACCCCTCTTTATCCATTTTGGAGATGTTAGTGTAAATCCTAAACATGGTGCAATTTTTTGAATCATCAAAGTAAACATCAGCGGCAAGCTGATTACACAGGTGGTAGTTGTAATTGGGGTGGGTTCTTTTATCTATGTTGATTTTTCTTATGTTAGCAAGCAGATATAGACTAGAGCAGTGTTTCTCAACGGGGGCGATTTTGCCCCCATGTGGGCAATTTTCCATGTTTAGGAGGCGATTAGTAACAATTTATATTTTGGTGGGTGAAAACAATTTTCTGGGCAATATAGTAAAACATTATATTAAGAATAATTAGATATTTTATTCGTTATATCGCACAATAATTAAACAAATAACATTATACTAGTCACTAGTCTATTCAATGTGGTACGAATTTGGCATTAGCCTTAGCCCTAGTCATCAGAATTTTGAAGGGAAGGGGGCGATACTACATAACGGTTTTATTGAATGGGGCGATACTACGTTGAAGGGGGCAATGATTCGTTACAGGTTGAGAAACACTGGACTAGAGGGTCTTACCTTCCTTAATAATTTTGAGAAATTCCAAGTTGCTATAATCTTGCCAGAGCAAGTTGGTGAGATTCTCTTTCCAAATGATAATCTTAATTTTTAAATTTATCAGGGTCAAACAGCAGTGAACCCAGGATCTGAACTAGTGGGGGCAACTCATATTAGTTTTGAGGAAGTGAGGAGGGAGAATGAGATTTCATGACAGATGGCTCTAGTCAAGTCACAATATTCATTATTCAAACTGATACTAAATTGATATGTCTGTGTTGTGTGTCTGTATGTCAATTACTACACTTTAATTTTTTTCTAGGGAGGGCAGCTGCCCTATGGTATGCCCTTGGGGTCAAATCTGACATCACTGATAAAGCATTCTTTATCTTCAAGATCAAAATCATTTTTCAAGCATCTAAACCAGGGGTGTCCAACCCGTGGCCCGCGGGCTGCATGCGGCCCAAGGCCGGTTTCAATGCAGCCAATAAACGTGTAAACAAAACCGACAAAATGTTTTAATTTTTTTATTATTTATCTATTTCAACGACATAAACTCAAAGAAAAAGTTTCACAAAGCCGTAAACCTTTATTCATATTTTATTTTTGAGTGGAAAGGAAATATTTTCAAATACTTGGAGATGTGTGAATGAAGAAGGATTATTAAATAAAGCTGGAGTTGTGACTCAAAGGATTATAGACCCAAATTTGGGAAAAGGAGGGAAAGATGAGAAAGGACAAAAGATGTAGTAGTGAGAAAGGTTAAATAGATCTTCTGTTAA